>NC_054754.1:11028034-11332201 GCF_018143015.1 Lytechinus variegatus | reverse complement strand
TGTTACCGGCACCATTTTTCTTTTTTTTCTTCTTTCCTTTGCCTCGCTTTGTCTTCTTTTTACCCACAATCCCAAGTTTTTTCATCTCTCTCAATTTCATGCAAGTGTCCAAGGACTTTCCTAAGAGAGAGAAAAAAATACAGAATAAATCGATCAAATTTTTAGGTTTGGGTATATTTTCTTTTAATGCATTTCACAAAACAATGGTATTATTGGTATATGCATAGATTAGCATTCAAGCTATAAGGTGATTATATGTTTTGTTTCACAATTTCCAAATTATGTTAGTTCATACTTCATCATCATTTAATAAAATGTCACCTTTTCAACTTTATCCAATATTAAGTTTACTATTATATATTTTTTTCCATATAATGATAATGCATCCCTTTCCTCCTCATCAAAAAAATGATACTGCCTTTAAACTCTTTAAATGATACTGCCTTTAAACAAGTGGAATGCCTCTGGCCATCTCACCTGCATCACGCGGTTCAATATAGCAGCAGTGCTGACTTTGCATACTACTCTAACTCGCACAAGATGTTCAGTGATACATGGTTACTCTTATGTCCTCTTTTTATGAACTAGACCAATAAACTTACAGAGATATGATGGTTATTCAACAAAAAACCCAACATGGCCAAAGTTCATTGACCTTACATGACCTTTGACCTTGATCATGTGACCTGAAACTCGAACAGGATATTCAGTGATACTTGATTACTCTTATGTACAAGTTTCATGAATCAGATCCATAAACTTTCAAAGTTATGATGGTAATTCAACAGATACACCCAATTCGGCTAAAGTTCATTGACCTTTGACCTTGGACATGTGACCTGAAACATGCACAGGATGTTCAGTGATACTTGATTACTCTAATGTCCAAGTTTAATGAACTAGACCAATAAACTTTCAAAGTTATGATGGTAATTCAACAGATACCCCCGATTCGGCCAAAGTTCATTGACCCTAAATGACCTTTGACCTTAATCATGAGACCTGAAACTTGCACAAAATGTTCAGTGATGCTTGATTACTATTATGTCCAAGTTTCATGAATCAGATCCATAAACTTTCAAAGTTATGATGGGAATTCAACAGATATCCCCAATTCGGCCAAAGTTCATTGACCCTAAATGACCTTTGACCTTGGTCATGTGACGTGAAACTCATGCAGGATGTTCAGTGATACTTGATTAACCTTATGTCCAAGTTTCATGAACTAGGTCCATATATTTTCTAAGTTATGATGACATTTCAAAAACTTAACCTCAGGTTAAGATTTCGATGTTGATTCCTCCAACATGGTCTAAGTTCATTGACCCTAAATGACCTTTGACCTTGGTCATGTGACATGAAACTCTAATAGGATGTTCAGTAATACTTGATTAACCTTATGGCCAAGTTTTATTAACTAGGTCCATATACTTTCTAAGTTATGATGTCATTTCAAAAACTTAACCTCAGGTTAAGATTTGATGTTGACGCCGCCGCCGCCGTCGGAAAAGCGGCGCCTATAGTCTCACTTTGCTTCGCAGGTGAGACAAAAACCTTACTGAAGCCCTTCAATTTTTCATTATAGGAATTTTCATACGAAATATATGATTTGATTTGACACACTGGTGGGCACATTCTTAGTTGAAACAAAAAATTACCTGCAGGCACAATCACAGCTTCAACTGGTTCTGTTCTCCCTTCTCCATTCTTTCCAAGACCTTTCCTGTGTATTAAAAGAAAGGGAAAACAATGAAGAGTAAAACATAAAAAAAAAAAAATTGAATACTTTTAGAAAGCTACCATTGCACAGGTATAAAAGGGTTCAAAGATCATTTTTGACAGGCTTTTTATGATTTTATATCTCTAGGAGCTACTTAACAAACTGAATTACATTAAGGCTGCGTTTATGCGACCTCAACCCAGAATCATGATTTGAATCACGATTTGAATCATGATTCAAAACAGCAACATGAATCACGATCCGACAGAATCAGTGTTTATACGACCATCTTTCTAACGCTGTTTCTCCCTGAATTCGGGCCGATCCAGTGCGCATCACAGTGGGCAGTTTGACCCAGGAAGCATAGGTCAACATTTTCGCGCGTGTTTCTAAATTCACGTCGGCTGCTAGATTTTTGCTGCCGCCAGAGCTAATGGCGATCGTTTGTGCAAGTGCAACGTTTACTCGGCTTCCGAAAAATAAATCTTTTACTTCCAGAATTCTGTGTATTGTACCTCGTATAGTTTTTGTTTACTTGTATTCAATTTCTGTGAATCCCGGTAAGGGATGCTTGTGCTATCAGGCTGAGCCCAAAGCACAAGCAGAGCCCTGAGTTCGTCATTAGTCCAAATGGAACTTGAAGACATGAATGATGAAAACAATGAACTATACAAATGACGCTACAGTACAACCCCGGGGGTACAATACACAGAATGATAATTCCTATTAAATGCACGTGACAATTGGCATATACCGGTACTAGTACACTGGCAGTACTGCTACACGAAAATTAACCTGCACGAAACACAGCGCGCGCCTTTGAGTCGAACCCGGAAGAAGCACGACACAATGACGTCATAGAATCATGATTCAAATCACGATATCGTTTATACGACCTTTTTCGTTCGTGATTCTACAGAAATGTCTTTCAAAACGCTCCTTTTTCCGTGTTTCATGTTTGTGATTTGAAAGACGTTTATTTCCACTTTCGACCAAACGCAATCGTGATTCTGCAGAATCGTGATTTGAATCATGATTCTAGGGTAAAAAAGTGTTGAATAAACGCACCCTTAAAAAAAAAAAATTCCTTTGGATGATTTCATGAAGTGTGTAGTCTTCATCTTCAGTAATTTCATATGAACTGTGACTTTTATCTGGGAAATAACAGTGGAGCAAGTGCAAATTTGCACCCTCTCGAACATATCTATATGTATCATATAGATATGCAAGTGCCCCATATTGCTCCGCTAGATATGCCACTGTACTTACCCCCCCCCCCCATTGCTCCCCTAGATATGCCACTGTACTTACCCCCCCATCGCTCCCCTAGATATGTCACTGTACTTACCCCCCCATTGCTCCCCTAGATATGCCACTGTACTTATCCCCCCCATTGCTCCGCTAGATATGCCACTGTACTTACCCCCCACCCCACCATTGCTCCCCTAGATATGCCACTGTACTTTTCCCCCCATTGCTCCCCTAGATATGCCACTGTACTTACCCCCCCCCACCAT
This sequence comes from Lytechinus variegatus, assembly GCF_018143015.1. NCBI lineage: Eukaryota > Metazoa > Echinodermata > Echinoidea > Temnopleuroida > Toxopneustidae > Lytechinus > Lytechinus variegatus. The sequence goes on along the minus strand of NC_054754.1, from coordinate 11,328,964 downwards.
TGCTCCCCTAGATATGCCACTGTACTTACCCCCCCCCCCCATTGCTCCCCTAGATATGCCACTGTACTTATCCCCCCATTGCTCCCCTAGATATGCCACTGTACTTACCCCCCACCATTGCTCTCCTAGATATGCCACTGTACTTACCCCCCCCATTGCTCACCTAGATATGTCACTGTAATTACCCCTCGCCCCCATTGCTCCCCTAGATATGCCACTGTACTTACCCCCCCCCCCCATTGCTCCCCTAGATATGCCACTGTACTTACCTCCCCCCCCATTGCTCCCCTAGATATGACACTGTATTTACCCCCCTATTGCTCCCCTAGATATGCCACTGTATTTACCCCCCATTGCTCCCCTAGATAAGCCACTGTACTTACCCTCCCCCCTCCCTTGCTCCCCTAGATATGCCACTGTACTTACCCCCCCTCCCTTGCTCCCCTAGATATGCCACTGTACTTACCCCCCCCCATTGCTCCCCTAGATATGCCACTGTACTTACCCCCCCCCCATTGCTCCCCTAGATATGCCACTGTACTTACCCTCCCCCTCTCTTGCTCCCCTAGATATGCCACTGTACTTACCCCCCACCCCACCATTGCTCCCCTAGATATGCCACTGTACTTACCCTCCCCCCTCTCTTGCTCCCCTAGATATGCCACTGTACTTACCCCCCCCCCCCATTGCTCCCCTAGATATGCCACTGTACTTACCCTATCTCATAGCCCATCATAGCCATGAGCTTTGATGCAATTCCCCTGGTATGTGTCTCCCATTCTCCAAGCTTACAAGATGGACCCGAAGGTTTCCACAGAATGTCTGGTACCTCATCCTCCTCCTCATTGTCCCCAAGACGATTCATACTCGCTGATGTTGATGGCATGTCGCCATCGCTGTCCATGCTCTGGTTGTCGTCTTCCTCTTCCTCCTCCTCATCGTAAGTTGTCTGCGATCCTATAAACATGCATTAAAAGACAAGAGCTAACCATTGTTCTTCTTGTTCAGAAATAACGTACATTACATAAGAACGACAAGCCACAATACTACTCATATTTTGTATATGCATGTACTGCTGAAAAAACTCTTTTTCTCTTTCAAATGAAATAAAAACCTACAGTATAAAAACCAATCTACAGTATTGGGAAACATATCCAAAAGAGACAGCTTTTGTACAAATAGGCATTTTCTGTTCAAAAGTTCCAATACTTATAAATTATATGATATAAATCCTACATCAAATTTAGACAATGTCAAAAATTTTCATTAAGCTCATCTTTATGATAAAAACAGAGTTCTGCACAGACACAAATCATTAGAAAAAATCATTAATATCTAAGCTTTATGACTATTACAAATTCATATGAAATCCTTAATTTTGCTACATGTAATATGAAAAATACCCTCAATAAATGTTTTTTAATTGATATTTACAAAATAACATGCAAATTGCTCTGGCTTTCTTAAACTCTTACTGCTGATAAAAAATACAAAAGAGAGAAAACCTGTTCCTTTCTATTTCCTGCATTTTCCTATCAATATGAATCCTGACTGAGACAGGAAGATAGTCATGCTAATGTCTTCAGTGGGAGATTGCTTCAAGCATGCCTAACAAAGAACTGATATATAAAACACAGCTGGGCCATCTGACATGAAAGGAGCGATCAACTGAATTTAAAGGTATGAACTTTGATGTTGTAAAACCTTAATGCAAGTATTAAGGCCTGGTGGGTGTTTTATAAATCTGTTCATAAAGTTACGAATGACTTTAAGCACGACTGGAACATGTTCTTTAATAGGTCATAACCAATTACATATGGATATCACATAGTACAAAAAAGGATCACCAGTCGTGCGTAAAATCATTCGTATCTTACGAACGGCTTCATGAAACACCCACCTGGTCCTACTGCACTTGCGGATGCAGAGAGGATGTAAAATGGAAAAGAATCTTGCCGTCCGTTGGAAAATGTTATGCATCTGTTGTGTACTCTTTGCATACGTGTTTCATATGCTCTATATCAAGCATCCGTCCACTGTGATTTCATTGTTCTGTACATTGTCTGGAGCGGATGAAAACAGATGGAGCCAACCTGAAATTTTGCTTGTCCACTGTATCCGTTATGAATACGTTTCGTGTCCGTCGGCCAGTGGGACCAGGCCTTTTATTTAGGTGGATTCAAATGTATTGACTTACCGATTGGTAACACATTTTCAGCACCTACTGTGATTGAGTCTCCATAGGATTCAAAGCAAACAGTGACATGTTTGGTGTCCTTGTCAATGTCAATGATACTGGCGGGATACCATATATCGTCACTGTACTTGGCAAGACACCTGCCCTCTATTGACAGCTGGCTGAAAGGAAAGATACAAATTTGATTGGGGTTAGATTTATTACAGGCATGTAAAGAGACACAATTATGAACACAGAACTGGAGAATTGATGTCCCAAATGCAGTGAAAAAAAAAGAAGATGCAAAAGATTAAGATGGCAACCTCAGAAGAGAGGAGATGCATAACAAGGGAAAAGACATGCCATGGGACACATAAAAAAAAAGAAATCAAAGACAGAGAGAATGAGAGCGGAAAGGGAATTTTAGAAGGGTGAAAAGAAATCATGGAGGAAGGGAGAGAAAGAAAGGAAAGATTTTTTTAGGGTGGTTCACAATACATGTGTGTGTGAAGAGAGGCATGCAAGTTTTCATTGGCCTACAATATTGATAGACATTTACAGATTTTATCCTTTTCATTTCTAATTATTTCTGCTGACATAATTTAAAACAACGATGAGTTCCAGGAGAAACCTACCTGAGATCTATTTCTTGGAATGCTTGAAGTTCAGATGCATTGACAATATAACCATGAGAAAACCTAAAGTCAGAAATACAAATGAAACGCAATATGAACAAGAATGGCAAAACCCAACCCCAACTCGACACACTGAAATTCACCTTCCAAACAAAGAAATTCAATTCATCACCATTATATCTATAATACTTGTTGTCACAGAGAGGGATAGACTTGCATTCAAACCAAAATGTCCGAGATCCTGAGCAAGGACGCAAGGGTGCTAGGGTGACCAGACATTCCTATGGGCTTTATTAGGGTTGGGGTTGAAAAAGGGTTTTATGTTATGGTAGGGTATTGTGTTAAATCCAGGGTTCAAGTTGGTCATTCCATTAGGGTGTGGAATTTACAGCGGGGCAATTGTCGAAGAAGCAAATGTCATGGAACCGCTACTAGATGGTTGAGAAAATGAATTTGAACATTTCCTGAAATTTCCCAAAGCGATTAATTATAGCCAACATAAAGTACATCAGTGAAAATAAAAAAATCTATTAAAAGTAAATCAATAGATTCTTCTTTCAACGTACTTGCAATCCTCTTCAGAGAAGCGACATTCTCCTTTAAAGTAGTATGGACAGGGTTTCATCGAGGCATTTGTAGGGTTGCAGAACAGAACACGCAACTTGATCTGTCAAGAAGTATAAGAAAGAATGAAAGACAAGTGTATGTCACAAATGTAACTTGATGAGATTCTGGAGCATGTAAATTTTCCTTTTTTTAATTTTCTTTTATTGACAGCATGATGTGGTGCTCATTTATCAGAGGTATCAATAACACAATTTTCAATTCAAATATCTGCAATCAATAGGTGACATAAATATATGCTACATACAATGTATCATTACAGATAAAGAGCCCTGAGCCCTGTTAAATAAGTTACAATTATGGCATTATGCAATGGTAACTAGCATGGAATTCTTGATCTTGATTGGCTCTTCATCAGTGTTACCATGGTAGTTAGGTGGCAAAGTAACCCTAATAGTAACTTTTGTGCAATGGGGCACTAAAAGAATTTTAAAGGTCAAGTCCACCTCAGAAAAATGTTGATTTGAATCAATAGAGAAAAGTCAGACAAGCGCAATGCTGAAGATTTCATCCAAATCGGATGTAAAATAAGAAAGTTTTGACATTTCAAAATTTCGCTTATTTTCAACAAAATAGTCATATGAACGAGCCAGTTACATCCAAATGAGAGAGTCGATGTCACTCACTCATTATTTCTTTTATTTACATGTATTGTTTGTATAGGACCTCCTTGCCTGAAGCACAAAATGTTAAAATAATGGAATTCCACGTGTTCACGGAGGAATGAAACTTCATTTCACATGACAATAATGTGAAAATCAAAATATTTCATATTTCAAACAATAAACAACAAAAGAAATAGTGAGTGAGTGACATAATCGACTCTCTCATTTGGATGTAACTGGCTCGTTCCTATAACTATATAAGCAAAACTTTAAAATGTCATAACTTTCTTCTTTTACATCCTATTTCTATGAAATTTTCAGTGTTATGCTTGTTGAATTTTTCTCTTTTTATTCAAATCAAGTTTTTGTTGGGGTGGACTTGTCCTTTAATAACAATGATTGCATCCTCTTGTACTAGGAAGTCCTGTTTAAATGTTCTATTAAAAATGCAATAGTTCAACTTTTACACTGTACTTTTGAAATATTCAATGCTAAAATGCATACCATTCTGAGGAATGAATCAGTTACGGTACAAAAAAAAATGATTGAAATAATATGTACCTCATCATCACCCGGAGAAGATGGCTCTACGGAGAGAACCACCGCATTGTGTCTCTGGTATGCACCCCAGTCTGGTTTGTACAGAATGCTGCACTTGGTTCCCGAGATATCTTCATACTCATTCATATCCTGATTCTCACCCTCTCCTTCCCCATCATCATCATCATCATCATCATCGTCATCTTCTTTGTATGGTGTCTGATTAGTTCTGACCGGTAAACTGGACGATGAGGTACTTGTTGCTGCAATTTCTGCCTAGATTGAAAAAGGAATTTATTTTCAGGAATGTGAAATGCTACGTACTATAGACTGCAGGTTACATTGTGGGCAATGCGGAAATTTACATTTACACAGGGGCTCTACTTTTTACACCCTTTCTACAGGACAACCAGTCAAATGTTTGTTATCATAAACTTATTACTACAAACACCGGAAATGCACAGTCACACACAAATCAGGCTTTGGGCATCCTTTTAAGTTGAGTAACTTAGAACACACATCTTTGGTTCATCAGTTTTTGCTCCGTTTCTCTTCATTTACAAATATGCTTTGTACTGAACTCACTTGGAAAATCCTGGGGGCTTGTTTGTTAGTCTTGATATACACCTTTGAGATTTTGTTATTGACAGAAAATAAACTAGCCTATTAGATAATTTCAATTGTACAAAGAAAATAAAGCGTTTTTAGAGGAACGATACCTGCTTCACGACTTGGTAAAATAACTATTGCGGTATGAATGTATTAGGTACTAAATTATCATCATTCAAGTTGGTCTACATGACTGCACTGCTCAGAAATTTGAATTATGGGTAATAAACCTGGCCAAATATGAATAGTTCGGGACTTGAGGTGGAGCTATTAAAGCTGCTGGCTCATATGTCCTTTAAATAGGCTATTTCCCCTGGGAAAAAAATCCTAAGGAAAAATGAACCTCCGCCCAGCAAACCTTGTGTATCACTTTTTTGTGTTTTATGCTGAAACCAAGTAAACTCATCTTAGATGTATCTGTACGTACTATATATATTTGATTCTAAGAAAATATGACAAATCAGTATAATTTTCTTCAAACAATATTTAACCTGAAAAGCTGCAAACTCTTCATCCATGTCAAGTGGACCGGCCTCGTTGGCGTCATTGTTTGTCTTTTCCTCAGCTTGTGGAGGGCCTGTGATGTCATCAATATAACTCAATAGATTGCTCTTCCTCAGAGAAAGGAGACTCCCTGGGGAAGAATAAAAAAAAAACATAATTATCATAGATTAAAATAATTTATCATGTCAGGAGATAAAGGGAATCCAGCCTTGGTCATAAAAAAAAATGTTGTGTAGGAAAGGAGAAAAATAACTAAAACAGAATGGTGAAAGTGTGAAAGAAATCTGACAAGTAATAACTTAAAAGTTATGGCTGCTTTAAAATTGAGATCCCTTATTATGTTGATTTCAAATTGGCAACTGGGTAAGTAAATTATGATAAGGGAAAAGGACATCTTTCCCATGTGCCATGTACTTTATTATCAGGGATTTGTGGTTGCTCCCAAGTACCCATTCCCCCTAGGGCAGTAATTTAAATGTAACCTAGGTAGTTTGTTTTATGTCCTCGTGAAAGTAAAATATAATTTGAAGAAAAACTCCTGAAATAGAAATGACATTTTAGCCATTTTATGTATTGGAGTACATGGAAGGGTAGTCCTTGCCTTTCATCATCACATTTGTGGCTAACTTGAAGTCTCCATGGGTATAGTCATTACCAATATTAACAACTTTTAAAATTCATAACTTTCTTATTGATTGTCCGATTTTGTTCAAACTATCACCTATTAACTTGTCTGATTTATCTTTTTTCTCAAGAACAAGATCTAAATTTGGGTTGGATTCACCTTTAACTTTACTTAAAAATGCAAAATTAACAGGACTAGAGATGAAGAAAACATCAATGCATGTTCTCTTGGCCTTTTTTGACAAACATTTTTTGTGTTGATAAAATGCATAATTTTGTAAACTCCAAAGTTAACCAACTAGGTATAGCACACTTTGTACAAAGCTGTCAAATATGTCACAACAAGATTCAGGCCACAAATAAAATTTCCTGAAGTGCATCAGAGAACCACGAAATGTTTAATGTCGATAATTTAAAAAAATATCACAATGCTTACATATCCCAAATAGACCTAATTGCAAACTGAAACATTTTAATTCAAGACTTGCATAATTGTCACCCTCTGTCACAATAAAGGCCTCACAAAATAGAGCCAAGATCCCAGAGTATTGGGGGTTACAATGAGGGCAGGCACATTACTGCAAACCCTAAAAAGCATAAATTGTGTACTATATCTGACTCTGAATTTTTGATAGATGGTATAATGACATATAATGTAATTATATATTTAGAAAATAGAAAAAAGTGAGATTTCATGTTAAACCCCTACCCTTGGTTTTTGACCTTTTTACACTGAAAACCTAATGTAACATTTTGGTTGTTTGGAGTGGAGGATTTAATTCAGTCATTCACCTTGGGTTAGCTCAATGATATCCTTCAAATCTTGCTGGAGTTGACGGAGAGCATCCACATCCTCACTGCTTCCACTTTCCAAGACACTTTCTATTTGCTTCAGCTGGACATTAGACAAAAGAAAAGGTAATCTCACATTTGACTAAAATACTTCCATCATTTCAGGGGGCTTTGTGGGAAACTTTGTCATCAAAGTAAATTTTAGGTAGAAAACAATTATAGGGCCACTCAGGGGGGCCAACTTATTACCAGCACATGCAAGTTTTATGCACACATGATAAACAAGGACATGTGTCATAATATGAACTGCAAAGGAGCTAGATTCCCAATGACAGAACATGTCATATATTTGGTAAGAATCATATTAATTTTCTGTGTACATGTAGGTTTACAGTATAAAAATATGATTTCACCCACCCTTGTTTTGGGTACATGTGTGTCTTGCGCTCATGATGTTCACATACAAGAGAAAAGCAACGCATCCAGGCCATGCCATGGGTAGGGCACGCAGCAGCATGACCATACTGAATAAAGAGTTAGATATTTTGTTATAGTAAAAGTTATTACACCTGTGGATGTCATTACTTTGTGGGGACATCCCTTCGCGATTCCGACGCTTAGTATTGGCAATAAGCGCTACTACACACCCCTTTCCTCTGCCATCCCTGACGCATCTTTGGACAATTACCCAAGTGTGCAGGATCTGGAATGCTCAGATATCCCATTTAGGGAGCTTTTCACCTGGGGCCCATCTTACAAAGAGTTGCGATTGATCCTATCAATCGCAATTGTACAACGCCTACGTAGCTTGTTGTACGCGATCAAATGGGAGGCTGAATGTCACACATTCGTACCGTTGCACACAAGACGTACCATCCAAATTGTACCGTCAAAAATGTACCATTGCACGGCTTTAGGAGGTGACGTCACAATGCGCTTTCATTGATAAGGTAACAATGCGCGTACAGCCCGTTGGCTAAATGCGCAATGCTGTCCAAGATCATGGGCGCTTGTGGGCCCGGCTTGTGGGATTTTGCTTTTCGCTTTCAATACTTTTGCTCCCTTTTCATAGATTACTGGAGGGAAAAACTCTTGTTTTTTTCATATTTCGCTAGATTCTGAGGCGTTGTACAACACAAATAGCGAATATTCTTATTCGTGCAATGGTGCGAGATTTTGCATTCGGTGAAAGAAACGTTCAATTCAACTCGGCTAACGCCTCGTTGAATAGAGCATCTTTCTTTCACCTCATGCGAAATCTTGCACCATCGCACTCATGCCTATTTGCTATTTGTATACTATGGAAAGCCAGCAAAGTCAACATATAAAATGCATGTTTGTTCAAAAGATTTTCTAGATATGAATGTATATCCATGAATTCATTCATTTCATGACAATATGGTGTGTTCTCCTTTGTTTACAAAGGACATTTTGCACATTTCCTGTAGAAAAAATTATGGCACTGATGGATTTCCATAGAGTTACGATTGATTGGATCAATCGTAACTCTTTGTAAGACGGGGCCCAGGTTTACACCAATAACATTCCAGACGGCCTACAATTTGGATTTCTTAAAGGGTACTCCTGTACACTGACATCCCTCTCTTTGGAGTTCCTTGAAAATCATCTCTCTCAATTATCGAACTTATTTAGCTCTATTGGTAGCTGAAAGAGCCTTCGATACCATCTGGTTCAGGAGGTTGTATTACAAGCTAGGTTCATTCAATCTTGATCCATGCATCCTGAATATACTGGAGTCAATGTATCATGGTCTGGAAAGCAAGAGCTTTCTGGAAAGGGAAGATCAGCAATCAGATACCTGTCACTCAAGGCGTAAGACAAGGGGCATCCTCTCACCAACTGTGTACACTGTGTTTGTTGATGGCCTAATTTAAGTCATACGGGAGAAGGAACTTGGCTGTACCATCTGGGTGGCCGCATCTATGGTATCATAGTACTGCCGGCTGACGATGTTGCACTCATTTCCAACTCAATGGCTTCAACAGATGCTAGAGACTACACACAGAGCAAAAAATTTCGCCCTTTTCACCACATTTACACAGCCAAAAGTGGTCATGGTTTTGAGGCAAAAATTAAAAGTTCAACGCATTTCTGACATATTTCTGATCCTGTTATCCAAATTTAATGATTTTGGTTAGTGTGAGCTCGCATGTGTTATCACGCCCTCCCAGTCGATTGACTGTCCAGATTTAGATGTGCTTTTTTTACATCGAATTTACACTCTAAGGATTTATCAACTACAAGACCAATTTCACAACGTGAGAGGGCAGCAGATGGTCGCCATGCTGCGGTGGGCGAATCAACTTTTATAGTACACAAGTCAATAGGGTATTTGGTACATTCGTTCAATTTTTTTTATTTTGGACCAATTGAGCAGATTTCTTGTAAGATTCACAATGAGCATTAATCGGACAAATTCAGGTGGCAGCTGTGCTGCGTTCAATTACCACAACAATTGGAGAAAGCTTCAGATTTGGAAGCAAAGTGAATGTGAAATTCACTCGCCTTGGACTCATGAAGCCTGTTTGTGTGTGAAGCCATACTCCCTGCATAGGTTTCCAGGCCGTGATGAAGGAATGCGTCGCCAGTGGCCCTCTCTTCCCCTTCCTCCTTTCTCCTTCCTCTCTGTTTTATTCTCTTGCCTTGTTCCCTCTTTTGGATACTTATAGCCTGCATAAAATGTGGTGGTGGTGGGTTTTTTTGTGGGGGGGAGGGAGGGGGATTTATTTGATCATGCTTAGATGGAAATATCAGTCCCTCTCTCTATCTCTATCTCTATCTCACACTATCCCTCTCTCTCTCTCTCCCTCTCACTATCCCTTGTCTGTATTACACTATCCCTCTCTCTCCCTCTCTCACACACTCTCTCGCTAGCCCCCCCCCCCCCTCTCTCTCTCTCACTAGCCCCCCCCCCCCCCCTTTCTCACTATTCCCCTCTCCCCTCTCACTATCCCCCCTTTCTCACTATTCCCCTCTCCCTATCCCCTCCTCTCACACATACTCTCTCCCCCCTCTCCCCTCTCTCATCCTCTCCCTCTCTCTCACTCTATGTCTCGTTCACTCTCCCGCTACTCTAACACAATTTACTAGCAACAAGAAGTGAGCTCCCTGATGAAAACCAACAGCGATTCTTGGTCATCATCAACTCACTTTTACTGACAAAACTAAGGGAAAAGTAGCCAAAGTGCAAAAATTCACCATACCTTCATCGGTCAGATATGGCTATTGTCTTACATCGTCTACCCATGTGTCCATGCTTTATTTTATGATTTATGATGAAGTTAATGACACAATATCAGAGCTTATCTGTCATCTTCCATTGAATTTGTACACAGAGCCAATTGCGGTCAGCGCACTTGCCCACCGCAGCAATGGCGTCGCCGATAGAGGGCCAAATACATAAACGGCCGTGAAATTGGTCTATAAGGATTTATCAACTACAAGATTTCAATTTATAATTTATAATCAATGAAAAAATTAAAAGATTTACCCGGTATATTAAAAGGTATAAAAATGGTACTTTACCGATGTTTTCTTGCAACTTGGACGCCTGAATCACCCCTAAAATAGCAGCCAAAATTACAAACGCATGGAGAGTGCATCGACAACTTACGAATGTGATATCGATATTGCTTTCGATATTAATTATAATGCGATCTGCTCCACATGCGAGCTAAACCGCTACGATCACAGGTAGCAGACAACATTTGATATATTGAGACATTAACGATAATGACGTCATTCAAGATGGCAACTTGCTAGAAAAACCGTCAGCTCAGGTGAAAATGTCTTAGATGAAATTGAAAGGTTTCTGGATCATCCCATGGACCTACCAGCAGGTCCATGATCATCCAGAGGATTTTTATCAATAACTCCGGTCCAAGGTACGCAATTACTTATATTTCCCTGATAATGGAAACCATGATGATGAAACTGTAAATTTTGCTTAAAAAACAGTTTTAAATCGCGACCTATAAGGCTATAAAACGTTAGCTCTGTTAAATTGTTATACGTTGGCTGTACGTACGGGCCTCCAACCAAGCTCTTCATGTATTGGTGAGAGGAGCCAACGTAGTTAAGCGGAACAAACAAAAAAAAATACAGAGACTGAACTTTTGGTCTAGGCTACTAGGCCTACTAGACTGTCTAGAGAACATTAAAAAAAGGCAGTGTATACAGCCACACGCGTGTGTCTTTACCATCCAGCCACACGCGTGTGGTTTATCCAGGGGCGCGTTGCAGAAAGAGTTGCGTTTAAACGCAAGTCAAAAAATCAATCGCAAGTCCAAAATGCGCGCTGTTGATTGGTTGAAAATCAAGCTGCGCCTAATATTTTAGAGTTGCGATTGATTGCAACTCTTTCTGCAACGGGCCCCAGAACACCTATCTGTGGATACCGCCACACGCCGCCAGTAATAACAGTAAAACACGTACCGGTATGTAGGTCTGACCGTCTATATCACGATCAAAATAACCTCATTTCTTCATTTAATTCTTACATTCTAAACCCCTTTGATTTCTTTAAATCGTTTCAATTTCATTCTCACCGTCTTCTTTCCTTGCTTTTCTTGTCTTGTTACAAAAGGCCGCCTGTTAAATAGCAAATTTCCACACTTTTTCTACTTGTGTCGATTCTCTACTGACTCTAGGCTACATGTATGTGCGCGTACGTACGAAACCCAAACTGTGTATGTCTACTACTGCGCTGCGCTAACGCTGTATGGGTCTGCCACCGCGAAGGAAGCCATAAATAATTTATTATATTGATATAAAATATTTATGATCACAAAATAAATTTTAATATTTGTTAAATAAGATTTTTTATCTCTAAATTGTTCGTTAAGACGGCATTGCTTTCCGGAAGTACGTCATACATAAGCGGTTCAAGGGTCGACGCTATTGTATTTCCGTTGTTTACATGTGGAACGAGAGGTCTACGCGGCATCAGTTAGGTAAGAAATCTTCATTTTTTTACATTTTTAAAGTAGTATTTAAAACCTTCCTACGCATTAGGCGTAGGAAGGTGTAAGAATTAATAAAATTAACAAATTTCTAGTTAGTTCGGTTTAAAAAGATGGATTTTTGGGGAAATCCATCTTTGTTTTGGTCGTTCGCTGAAGGCGTTATGGAGAGTGTCAAGACGTCAATGATGAAAGAATGTAAGACATATCTAAAAAAATCATCATCATTGCGTCCTCAAGACTAGGTCAGACCTACATACCGGTACGTGTTTTACTGTTATTACTGGCGGCGTGTGGCGGTATCCACAGATAGGTGTTCTGGATATAACCACACGCGTGTGGCTGGATGGTAAAGACACACGCGTGTGGCTGTATACACTGCCTTAAAAAAAAATCAAAATCATTGATCAAACAGATTTCGAGAAAACTTAGCGACAAACGTTGGCGCTAAAAATAAATAAGTAGGCGAAATAAAGAAAATCTGACAAAATCAAAAAGGTGCTCTGTCAGAGACAGACCACCTAAAAAAAAAAATGTTAGCCGACTACGACTCGAGAAATTGACAGTGCAGTCATCATCTCCCCCGGACCTCCACTTTCATTCCCCGGACACCAGCGGGAGCGATTTGCTTTCGCTGACAATCTTGACTTGAGACCCCAACCGAGCCAGACCCGTTCTCTGTCTCACTAAGTCTAAATTCAGAATGCAAGGGGAAATCTGTGTTTTCTTACGAAAGTTGCGATGAGGAATTAATACCTGTGTCTTGTATGCATCTATTGTCGCTTCCAATGATTCCTCATCCATTCCTGAATCGTTGTTCTTTGCCTGTTTTTACGAGCGTTTAACGTTAGATGTCAAAATCGCGATCCAAGATCGACCAAGGCGGCCACTTCTGTTCCTATGATTATGAAACGCAAAATGTAGCGAATGAAACTCGAGATGCAGGCCTAATAACCCCAAAAAAGATCAAAAATGATAAAAATAAAGATTAATAGAAGTTAACGTGCACATTTTATTAGTGAAGAAATTATCGTATTAAAAGGTATATGGGATTGCCACTGGAAAGAAATAATATTATCAATTGAACGATGAATTTTGAAAAGATGAAGGTACAATAAATAAAATCCATATGAATTTGTTGAGAAAATGACATTTCCTTGATTTTGTTTTTAATTCAAGATACATGGGAAGCAGCTCGTATATGACATCACATGCAATAAAAAATGATTATCTAATAATTATTTTAAACCTTTGATACATTTTCCTCAAACATTCATTTTTATATTATTTTTCCTGACTATTATAATTTTGATAGTTTTTTTTTAATTTTTTATATAACAGTTTCTAGTAGCTATAGCCCTGTACGATCGAAATAATGTCCATTCATATTGTAAAGATGATAGGGACACACATTTTTTCAATATTAACTTCTTTTCTTCTTCTTCTGTGTTGAATTCCTCCATTCACCGGAGAACTGCAAGCCTTTGGTTGCAGAACAGAAAGGTAAAATAAAATAATGAGCTATTAGTCACTGTTTGCAGCAGCCGATCAACAATGCGCTGTCTTGAGAACAGTGTATAGGCCCTATCAGCAAACACAAATTGGAGAGTAACTGGATGAAAGTCAGGAAACTGATACGAGACATTGCCAATGACACCAAGGAGGACCGTTGATTTGATTTGATTTATTTATTTCCGTTTCACAGTAATATAATGAACATAACAATAATATAATAAACATAACAAAACAAGGTCGAAAATACTACGAAATATAATATGTATATATAAATAATCATAAATTTAAAGAACACAATTGAGTAAATAAATTTATCAGAAATGACATTTGTATTTGAAAGTAAAACGGAGGGCCTATATGAAGTCTGGTTCTTGCAAGATAGGTGTCTGTATTTGAACAGCTTGAGAACACTTAAATGGCATCCTTTGGAGAATGTTTCAGATTATTTCTCAGATGGGTATAGGCTATGCATTCACTAACAAAGCCAGTGGAAGACAGTTTCCGCAGGTGCATGGCAAGCAGGACAACTTGGGTCGGAAACTAGTCTGGAGATCTTGCACAGTCGACTTTGGGTGAGATAGGTGCTGGTAAGAAGCTAATCTTTCATACTGAAGGCTATGTGCAAATGATAGGGAAGCACCAAGTCAATATCATGGAACAGAAGAAGGGATAACTTAAGGGAGGTTTCTTCGGAGAGGGATGCAAGGGCCTTACTTTCTACTGCATTAATTTGCTACTCTTTTCTTCCATGTCAGATACGAGCAACCTTGCTGCAGGAGATCCAGTCATGAGATGGAAGTTGTACTTCTCTAGAAGAACCTTGAGGGTTTTAGGAATAGTAGGCTCCTGGCAGACAACACTCGAAAAGATCATGTGCTCAATTCTGTCCTGAGGAAGGGAGATAATCTTTCCCAGAAGACGCAGATGTAGGAGATTAATTATTGAGTCAGATAGAAGGGGAATCCCTGTATGCAGAGGAACAGCCTCCTGTGCAGTTGTCCTTGGAAGACCAATTACTTTTTGAAAAGGTGGCGTGGCCATTTATATTTTTTGATGAGCAATAATTTATTGTCATTATCTGAATCTTGAAAATTAAAAAAAAAAAAAAGATGTTCCGCCGGCGTGGAGGTGGGGGGGGGGGGGGTGGTCACTTTACTGTCACCTGGCCCCGCCCCAACCCAGTCCAGTATACGTAGGCCTATACAGTGCGTCCCAGAAAAAACGAAACCGAGATTTAGTGATGATCTATCATAACTTAATCATAAATAAAATAGACAAATGACCTACCAACGTAAAGCTTAGAATCTCCTCTTTCATCTGGTACTACTGACATTATTCCTCATCCACGCATGGGTGAGCAAAAACAATTCAAAGAAAGGATGCCAAAAACTAATTTGGCGGGGGGGTATCTAAATTTCAAAAAGAAAGTCACATGACTAAAAAGTTCAATATTTGCTCTTTTATTTGATACCTTAATCACAAAAAATGGTCAAGAAGTAAAAAAGTTATGATCCCTCGAAACAATGCTTGTATTTCCATAATTTCAGTAAATAAACGTATTTTCACCAGTTTCCCACAGAAGCTATCGCACGGTAACAAAAAAGTTGATGCATGGCTGATCGTCAACAAAACGGAGCATCGAGTAAGTTTGAACGCTAGCCTGTAAAACCTCTTCATTTTAAAAAATTATTGAAATTCAAGCCTTATTTCAAATGACCAGAACTTTGTTATTCCTTGACCATTTTCTGTAATTGAGGTATCAAATTAAAGAGCAGATATTTAACTTTTAACAATGTGGTTTTCTTTTTAAAACCCAGTACGGCCCGCCAAGTGACTTTTTGGAATCCCCTTTTCAAATTGTTTTGCTCACTCATGCGTGAATGAGAAATAATTCAAGTAATTCCAGATGAAAGAGGAGATTCTAAGCTTTAAAATGGTAGGTCATTTGTCTATTGTATTTGTGATTAAGTTATGATAAATCATCGATAAATCTCGGTTTCGTTTTTTGTGGGACGCACTGTATAATGCAGGATTAGAAATCATAATGCGCAAGATTATTGTTTTTTATCAATATCTTTTATAGTTTGCTTCAGAGAGATAATACTTGTCAGTAGCTGAAAGCTAGGCTATCGACTATTTCATCCCTGCCATTGTTGCAATATTAATGTGAGAAATTGAAACACATTATTTTGAGTGAACAATTAATATATTGAGGCCAATGAAGGAATATAAAAAAGGCCCGTATACAGAAATGAAATTTTGTTATTATTTCATCCCCTCCATAAAGTTCGAAACCCTAGGGGGTTTTTAAACCTAGTAAACTGGGCAGCTATAAGTACCAGAGCCAACCGCGTAGACAGGATTTTATTTTGGAGGGGGCGGTAAATGCACGCGAAGCGTGCCAACACTTACAGAGCGCGCGAAGCGCGCTCCCTACTAGGGGTGGGTGCAGGGAGGGAGAGTTTCCCCCTCCCGCGCGAAGCGCGAAGCTTTTAGCGTTTCATAAATTAAAATGAAAAGGAGCTGTTTCTCTTGTCTGTAGTACCTCCAATTCGGTTGACTATATTTCGATTTTGAACCTTGTTTTCAAATGATTGTGAATGCACAAAAGAGGTATACAATGGAGGAAATTAAAATGATAATAAATCCGCGCGAAGCGCGGAAGCTAAAGCGTTTTATCAATCTTTCTTGCCATAAAAAGGGTCCCGAGAAAAGGGTTTTCTCAAAGATATATTGAATACTTTCTTTGGAAAGATCAGATCATTGATTACAAACAATTTAGCAACAGTGCATATTTTTAACTCGCAAAACAGAGGAGAAGATTGGTAGAGGAAGATATTCCTCCCCGCGCAGAGCAATGAAACTCTGAAATTTCAAAGGGCGGACGTTTCATCAAATGTAGATGAATACCCAATCGGCTCTAATTCAATTGATTTTCTAAGATTATTGAACTTCATCACAAGGAATATAGTGCGCAAAAAGTTGAAACTTCTGCGATTTATTGAAACTATCTATCTATATAAAAAAATAGGATGCCTAATTTTTTTACTTATCCTGAAGCGCTTCATTTTGAATATAAAGAAACTTAAGTGTCATTCAAAATTTCAAACTGAGGGCGCAAAACAGGACAGGAGATGAATGTATACAGGAAAATATTGTACTTTATTTAATACGACACGAACGAAATTAGGAACCTGTTTGCCCCAAAATTATGGTTGTTAAGTAAAAGCGGGAGAATTTGACTTTATGTAGGTGACGGCAGAAACTGATATAAAGATTTTACCCGCCCGGAGCCGACCAGACCAGAAGTTGCGCGATCAATTGAAAAAAAAAAGATAACTTCATATATTTACTTCGGTCTAACCTTACTCAAATTCATACCCTAATGTATACAATTTTAACTTTAACTGGCAAGAAGCACATAGCTGAGGTGGAAAAACAGTTAGAGAAAAGGTGGGGAAACAATGGAGAACTTCAATATTGTCATCTAACCGCGCGCAGCGCGGAAGCAAAATTCATATATAAATTTAGAGCAAGAAGAGTGAAGGAGTTTCTCTTTTGAGACAAAAATAAAGAATAAAAAAAAAACACAAATCTACCTTCCTTTCTTCCCTTTCCTCCCTTCCCTTTTCCTTTTCTCCTCTCTTTTTTCCTTCTTTTTTTTCTTCTTGGGGACGTTTTTTTTTTTTTTTTTGGGGGGGGGGGCGACCGCCCCCACCGCCCCCCCTGGCTACGCGCCTGACCAGAGCCCCTGATTTCAGTTCGTTTTTGGTGCGGCACATGATGCCCCCCACCCGCTGCTTTTATTAATGGTCACATTTCCCATACGGTGGCCAAGCGGCCGTATTAACATTTTTTGTACCTGCAGCTATATACTGGTGGTATTAATAAAAATAGTCTATTTTTTGTACCAGCTGCATTAAATAAAAATGAATAAATCTATAAAGTTTAAAGACATTTATGTTATAGTGTTTATATCTATATTGATAGGATTTTGCTGATTATTTTGCTGTATTCATTTCATAACCTAATTTCGATAGGGGTCTACTTTTAAAAAAGCTTTGCTTTTCAGCAGGCCGGCCCCTCCACCTTTTTTTTTTAAATTTTATTTGGTACGTTTCAAAACTGCAGATGATGTATATTTCTACTAGAAATGAATTATCATGAAATGTAGTTTGAAAATTTGTGGAAAATGAATATTAATAAACAAATAAATAAATTAATAAAATAAATGAATAAAATAAATAAATGAATAAAATAAATAAAGTGCCAAGTTGCTTGCCATAGTCAGACAGACAGCTCCAGCTACACAGCAACAACTTCGTCGATACGTTCAAATCTAAAGTTAGTGAATTTCTTGTATTTGTGCCTTTTTGCGGTCGGTCAGTATGATTTTATGATTAGAACCTTGATAAATCCCAAAAGCTTCGGCAATTTTAAGTCATTGTTCATGACTTTGATATAAAACTGAAATGGGGGAAATTGCCAAATTGGTGATGACCGACGCGAGACGAGAGGACTCGGACTCGAGCCTAGGATAGGTATTACTATTAGGATCTATTTTGAGAATGGGGATTCCCCACGGCACGCAGAGCCCAGAGGTGGGCTACCGATACAATTGAATATTGTGCAATGGCGGTGAAGAATCGAATCGAATTCAATTCATTGTAGATCTATTCTAGGCCTGGTGGTGGGACCCATGTCTGTGCACCTAACAATCTAACTAAAATTAATCATTTTTTATTCACAATAATTGTCAGTTCATAATGTTCCCTATAAATAATTCTAGTAAAGTGTGCCAAAAGAAAAAAGTCAAAAATTTGAGAAAAAATCAATATTATTTTCTTGTAAAAAACCTCGGCCAGTCATTTCCAGACTGAACAAATAAATAAATGGTGCCCCATGTTTGCACATCCATTTACTTTACACACTATTCAGGGATTTTGATGAGAAAGGCTGCATTTTGAGGCAATCACATGATTTGCCTGAAATTCATTATTTTTCCACCATTTTTAGTCAGATTTTAAAATATCTGTCTATGTATTCAGAGATGCCATTGCCAAGTTCAAAGAC
The DNA here is from genome assembly GCF_018143015.1 of Lytechinus variegatus. Taxonomy (NCBI): domain Eukaryota; kingdom Metazoa; phylum Echinodermata; class Echinoidea; order Temnopleuroida; family Toxopneustidae; genus Lytechinus; species Lytechinus variegatus. The sequence continues at coordinate 11,310,285 of NC_054754.1, read as the reverse complement.
CAGCTATGCGGGAGATTTTCTGTGAATCTGAGTGAGATCACAGACATTGTGTACAATGTATATGGGGATAGGCTGTGATAGTTGCGTTAGAGGGGATGAACAAGAGTCCGAAATGCTTGAGTCTCACGCATAATGCGCGAGCCCTGGTAGCTCTGTATTGTCTAGACAGGAATAACCGTCGTTTCTGGGGTTTTATTCAACAATTTCTGACATTTTCATCCCTATTGTGGAGCCAACACAGTTCAGCGGAACAACCAAAATACAGAGACTGAAGCTTTTGGTCTATGTATTGTCTTGATGGTGTAAGTTTTTGGTCGCCGGTGCTTATCTTCTTTCACTAGCTTAGTCATGCAGATCTATACGCGTGTGCTCAGAAAAGGGGGACTGCACCTATAATCAAGATCATTTCATTGTAGGATGGGGGGTCGTGTGTCCGGACACTTTATCTTTTTGAAGCCTTCTTTTTTGTCTGTGGATTACACTAAAAATATAAATTCATTACTTGTAATCATTTTATATTTTGTTCTTTATAATATTTCCTAACATTTTGTACTAAAACTTGATGAAACTTCGCTGGTAAATTTTTCCAAATGACATTCTAAAATTGATCGTCCGGACACACAACCCATCCGGATACACAACAACTGGGTATACTAAAAACCAACAGACAGGGGCAATGATATGTAGTCATGAAAGTACAACAAAGTTACTTTGGAATCAGGAATGCATTGAGTAACTCTGATTCATCTTTTTAGTATTCTAAAGGTCATCACGCTCTAAATGTAATAATGTCTTTATGTTTCAATTCAAACTACCAGTGCCTGCAGTAATAATAGGCCTCAATGTTAACCCTATTGTCTTTCACTTATTTATCTTTTTTTTTCAGATTTGAATGATGTATGCTGCAAAGTTTATCGGGTTTTTCATCACACTGTGTTTCAGTGTACTTAGTATTCAAGCAGGGATTCTGCTATGGGCTAAGAAAAACTTGAATATATTCAACCCAGTCTGCTACTCAGGCGTTGAATGCTGCTTCCATGAGCGGACTTATAAGCCAAGTGTTTCTGGTCAGTAGTCTTTCCCCATTTCTGGCTTGGGGTCCTTTACAATGGATTGACAGTTTACTATTTAAAAATAAAATTTGTTATGAAAATATTAGTAATATGATATCAATGAAAAAACAATATATAGAGTAAAGAAGAAAAGAAAACCATTTCTTTTTAATGAGCCCTTCATTCTCATATGTATTCTTTTCACATTTGTCATTACCATCATCATCATCATGATCATTATCACCATCATCATCAAAATCATGATATTCATCATCATCATCATTCTTATTTAAAAAGATAGTGAGTGATATTGCACAATAAGTATATTATTTTTTTAAATTTTAATTACAATCACAAGGGAGATACTAAATTGAATACATGTGCATGAAATTTCACTCTGATCAGTATAAGGAGGTCTGTAATATTCAATCAGCAGGGGCGGATCCAGGATTTTCCCAAAGGGGGCACATTTTCCTGAGGAAAAATTTGACAAGCAAAAAAAAAAAGAAATAAGGTTTTCAACAAAATATAAGGACATATCAGATTTAACAGCATTTTTACATTACAAATTTTAATTGTGCCTCTCAAAAGGGGGAAACAGGCCGGCTTTGCCCCCGGCCACCTCCTCTCCCCTGGATCCGCCAATGGTATGCAGGGGGGGGGGTGGTAAGGTCAACAAAAAATGTACACTGAGCTATGTCTATACTTATTTTTTTTTCTAGCTCTTGACTGGTCTTTCGACCAACATCTGTTTGGCCAACCATTGGCCCAGAGGACCATCCTTGGTGCTATTGATGGTCATGTGACCAGTCATAATCCGCAGAAGCCCTTAGTCTTATCCCTGCATGGACCTGCTGGAACCGGAAAGAACCACATCACTCGTCTGGTTGTCGAAAGTCTGTTCACACATGGGATGGATAGTACTTTTGTGACTCAGAAGATATCGACCAAGGACTATCCGCATAAAGAATTACTCCAGTATTACAAGGTAATTCATTAACATTGACTGGCCTTGAGGGGAACATCAAATATACCGGTATTGCCCGCAACAGAATCATATTGGCCAGAGTCTTTAGACAAGGGCAATATGGATATTTTAAGGGCAATGTATTTGATGTCCCTTGAAACTGAAGAGCCAGTCAATAATTTTATTATCATCCAAATCAGACATCTAGAGCAAAAATCATGAAAATGGAGATAATTCTATTTTGTCAGGTGTATATCAGGGGTTAGGCTTTGCTCTTTACCATTGTGAAGTCATCCTAGGATAGCTCCGAAGCTACTGAAAGGAATTACTCTTCAACTGCTAGTAAACCCCATTCCTATTTAGGGTCAATGAACTTAGATCATGTTGGAGGAATCAACATCAAAATCTTAACCTAAGGTTAAGTTTTTGAAATGTCATAACTTAGAAAATATATGGACCTAGTTCATGAAACTTAAACATGAGATTAATCAAGTATTACTAAACATCCTGCTTGAGTTAAGGTCAAAGGTCATTAAGGGTCAATGAACTTCGACCAAATTGGGGGTATCTGTTGAATTACCATCATAACTTTGATACTTTATGGATCTGATTCATGAAACTTAGACATAAAAGTAATCAAGTATCAATGAACATCCTGTGCAAATTTGAAGTCACATGTTTTAGGTCAAAGGTCATTTAGAGTAAATGAACTTTGGCCGAATTAGGGGCATTTGTTGAATTACCATCATAACTTTGAAAGTTTTTGGTCTGGTTCATAAAACTTGGACATAAGAGTAATCAATTATCACTGAACATCCTGTGTGCATTTTAGGTCACATGACCAAGGTCAAAGGTTCATGAACTTTGGCCATGATGGGGGTATCTGTTGAATTACATGTACCATCATAGTTTCAAAAGTTTATGGATCTGCTTCATGAAATTTGGACATAAGAGTCATCAAGCATCCCTGAACATCTATTTGCAAGTTTCAGGTCACACGACCAAAGTCAAAGGTCATTTAAGGTCATTGAACTTTGGCCATTTTAGAGGTAATTATTAGATTGTTGTCATAACTTTCAAAGTTTATAGATAGAGTGTATAAAATGTGGATATAGGGGTAATCAAGTATCACTGACAAGTCTTAGGTCGCATGATCAAGGTCAAATGTCATTTATTGTCAATGAACGTAGTATGAATGGTGTTTTTTGTGAATAATTATTTTGTAGTAGCTTTTAAGTCAGCCCAGCTGCTATATTGAATCGCCTGATGCAGTTGAGACCGCCAGAAAAAAGTGGAGATAATGGTAGAGCTGGGGTTTGGACTCACAACCTTTCAATCACGAGTCCAATACTGTAACCACATGACTCTGAGATTCGATATGCCCCTTGACCTAATGTACACAATAAAATGCGAAAACCAGGAGTGTTTAAATTTAATTGATACATTATATCCTACATTTCACCCTCCTGCTTCTCTCTTTCTCTTCCCTCTACCCCTCTCTCTCTCTTTTTCTTCTCTCTTCCTTTCTTTCTCTCTTTCTTTCTTTCTTTCTTCCTTCCTTCCTTCCTTCATGTAGATTTTTCACCCAAACTTGGGTTGTAGATATACTTAGGGGACCTTCATGTCATGGTGTAGTCAGAGGTCACATGGTAAAGTCAAAGGTCATTTGAGGTCATTGCTATGACATAGCTCCGCAACAGTAAGTCGCTTTTGAATCAAACTTTGGTTGTAGCTGTACTTAGGAGACCTACATGTTATTCTGTTCAGAGGTCACATGGCAAGGTCAATCACAATATTTCTGGTTACTTTCACAAGTGGGCGAGACACAACATCACTTATGCATTGTCTTTGATACGCCCTTTCTCTCCCTCCATCTCTCTCTTTCCTTTCTCAAATTTTTTCTCCTCTCGACCTCTTTCCAATTTCCCCCCTCCTTCTTTTCTCTCAATCCTTCCATTTGACTCCGTTCTTCTCTTTTTTTTCCCTGTTCTGCAGGACGAGCTGGTGTCATTATTGAAATCCAAGGTATCATCTTGCCCCCATCATGTGTTCATATTCGATGAGATAGACAACATGCCACCAGGCTTGCTAGACAGTATCAAGAGCTACTTAGATCACCATGACAAAGTAGATGGGATTGATTTCAGGAAAACCATTTTTATATTTAGAAGGTTTGTAGAGGTGTTAGGGCGGATTTCACAAACTCTGAAATGAATGAAACTTAACACCAACTTTGATTGTTGATGATGCTACTGAACATTCATGCCACAACATAGGACAGCTCAGAAAGAAAAATATTTCAAAGTTACATATCAAAGTGACATAGAAAACCACATTATTTCCTTGCCTATACAGTGCCTATCAAAAAAAACGAGACAGATTTGAAAAGACTATAGAATTTTTGTTTCAAATTATGATGTCTATATTTTAGTATTAATAGGTGCTCTGAAGTCTTATCTTTCAAATGCCATTAAAAAGATTTAATTTCGTTCGTACTTGAGCGAACAATGGAATGTTTTTGTCTGGGGTTAAAAAGGAGGCTTGCGCCAAAATGGCATAAAATGATAAATGATGATCGGACTTCTTGCTAATCGGACGACTTCTTCTCAACCTTTTCATTATCTTCGCCATAATTTTCAAATTATGCGGTTCAAAGTTCATTTTCAAATCAATTTATTTGCTTGAATCGTTCTGTTGTTGATTCTTTTTAATATCCTCTCTTTTAGCTTTGAATATTCCTTCTCGAGCAAAAACAATTTTTTTTTTCAACCTAAGTATGGGAGAGCGTGTATTTTTGTTTCATATCCTTTCATTGTGTTGTACCAAGGAAATGGTGCCTTGAACAGTGCCAAACAGATGTGCGGGGGCTGGGGGATGCTCCCCCCCCCCTCAATTAAAAAAAAATGACCAAGAAAAGTGGAAAGGAATAAAAAGAAAGATAGAAAGTAAAATACGATATTATTTTCTGAATATTATGTCAAAATCTATCAAAAAGTTTGAAATTGTAATAAAAAGTGGGAATATTTGCGTGCTCGCTTCGCTTGCTCACAACTTTTTAATACATTTTACCCGATCTGCCATATCTAGCTCCTTCAAAATTGACTGATACACCATTGCTATTGAAAGACATGAATCCCTTCCTGTTTGTCCTGTCAAGCATATAATTAAACTTGGTCAAGGAATCAATAACCCCTTGAAAAATGGATTCATGTCTTTTAAAGGTACCATAACATAATTTGTTTCACATAAAAAGAAGATTTGAATAATTACAAGTTTTCCCAATTAATAATGCAAATCTTCTTGCTTGGGTTGACAAAAGGTCTTATTTTCTTACTTATGAAGGAAAGTTCAAAGGTAAAACAAGTTTAAATGAAAAAAAAAAATAATCAAATGAATAAATTTGTAAAAAAAATTTGACAGCATAATTTGAAAATTATGGCACAGATAATGAAAAGGTTAAGTGGAAGTCTGCTGATTGCTCATATTCTGTCATTCTGGCACAAGCCTCTTTTTGAACCCCCGACAAAAACGTCCCGTGTTCGCTCAAGCATTAACAAAATATATTTTTAAAATTGTAATTCAAGGATAAGACTTCTGAGCATCTATTAACATCAAAACATAGATATCACAATTTGAAACAAATTTTTTATAGACTTTTCAAAACCTCCTGTTTTTTTTTATATGCACTGTATGTAAAGAGCTGTCAATGTGAATTAGAAAAAGTCCTGTTTTCAGATGATATGAGGTTGCCAACTCTGATAGACATATTTTCCTGAGCTGCCCCAGTTTTATTTTTGTAGTTACTAAGACACAAAATTTTAACAGCCCAGCAACAATATGTACAAATGAATATGCATCCACAAGTACCCCCATCATATAAAATATTAAAAAAAAACAGTAAAGGCATTATCTTCTAAAATAACAAAGATGAGTGTAGTAAATTTAGGAATTCTGGTGATTGTTTCATGAAGCTGATTTAGGATAAATTTACACATGACTAAAATACATTTTGAGTGCTACATTAGATTCTAAATTATTGTGATTCTTTTCAGCTCTACTTAAAATGAGACCTTTGTAGATAAAAATATGAATCATCTCAACGTAAGGGTTATGGTTTGTTGATATGTTATAAGGATTACAGTAATTACGTATAGAAGTAAGTCTGATCATCTGGACTTTCTGGGTTTGAAACAGAGAAAAGTTTCACGTCAGATCCGGACGCTTATTCAGCTTGTCTGAACTGGCGGGAAATCGTTGTGGCCTCTTGGTGGTGACGCGCAATCGATGTTATTGTCTTTGAGACGTTGAGGAACTCTCAGAGAAAACCCGGAGGATCCTTCCTTCCTATTCCGGTGTACTTTAAACCCACCAACACACTCGGGCAGAAATTGGTTCACCGGAAGGATAAAGTTCCCAAGACAAGAAAAGCAACATTGTCTATGCCATCAAGTGCCAGGAAACAGGTTGCAACGCCAATTACATTGGAGAAACCAAACACCTCCTCTCCTAGGGTTTGTACCAACATTGCAGACCTGGCGAATCGGGATACGATTCTCCCGTATACTCCCACCTGAACACATCTCAACGCAACTTCAAAGACAAAGATGTGCTCATTATAGACAAAGAACCTAGATGGTTTGAGAGGGGGTCTGCAAAGCAGTCTACGTCACTGCGGAGAACCCCTCTCTCAACAAGGAGGGGGATACGACACAAGCCCTCTTGGATTTACAATCCTGTAATCCGAAAATTCCTCGAAGTCTCAAAGACAATAACATCGATTGTGCGTTGCCACCAAGCAACAACACCGATTTCCCGCCTGTTCAGACGAGCTGAAAAAGCGTCCCGAATTGGATATGAAACTGTTCTCAGTTTCAAACTAGTAAGTCCAGATGATTACCTTAGATTTATTTCTATTCGTAATTTGTATTTCTTCCTCGAATCAAAACATACAAGGATTACAGTATATTCCCTTCCACTATTCTTGTTCATAACACAGAAAATTTGGATCAGGTTACCAGTTATTTTGTAAAGTTTTGTTATTATTACTGTATCATGCTTAAATGAAACAAATGTACATAATGAACACATATTTCACTAAAGAATATTAGGATATTACATTGCTTATGAATTGAATAAATGAATAATATGAAGTGTATATGAATCAGCTTGATCTAAATGATCGAATGATCATTTCTTATGTCATTCATTTGCTGTTACTACTATTTCTTTCTTTGTAATAGTAATCTAGCTGCACAAGCAATCAACAAGCATGCATGGGACATGTATGAGAGGGGAAAAGGAAGGAGAGAGATTATTTTACCTGATTTGGAGCGAATCATCTCAAACGAAATCAGTCAAAACTCTGGTTAGTAATTTCCCTTTTTTGAATTTGATGGTCTGATTACCATACAGTTCCATGTAGAAAAATTACTTTGTCAGGGCATAATTTTACAAACAATATTTGCGTATATTTTTATTTCAGCTGACAAAGTAGCTAGAAATCTAAAGTACCAACTCTTCCTAAAATATAATGAATGATAACTGTTACCATAAAGAGATCGGCTTTATTCGCTCTTTTAATTTTCTTACTCGGTTCTGCACTTATCGTATTTAGAAGCTGGTTTTTACAAGGCACGAATCATCAGCTCTCATCTGGTCAGCCATTATGTGCCATTCCTCCCTCTTGAATCATCCCATGTCAGGCAATGTATCAGAGCCGAATTCAATGTGCATGGGCACAGATCCACTCCAGCCTTGGAAGATGAGGTTCTTGCTGAGTTACAGTTCAACGGACCAAAAGGATCCAGGGTATTCGCAGTCAAGGGATGTAAGAATGTGGCTGAGAAAGTAAACATCATTCTCTATAAACTGAAGATGAAAGCTCACAGAGAGAGGCATGTAGAATTATAAGGTTAAAGGGGAGTACTTGAAGGCCCAGCGAACGATGTAGATTGAAAAGAAAATAAACGGGTTATCACTACAATGGAAGCCGTCCTGAGAAATTTTAAAAGCAAAAAAAAAGAGTGGTTTCCTGACAAAATGAAGGTCAATTAGGTTATATCTTTCAATTCTTTCACATCTTGCAGAATTCCCAGGGCCATGGGTTACTCACTACCCATTTTCCTTCATTTTTTTTCATGAGAAATAAAATGCATTTATGTAGTTTAGCATGCATCACAGCTGCAATATAGCTGGGTAGGCTTACTCACATATCTGAAATATTAATATTAAGCATTGTATGAAAATTTGTGGTCATCTTTGCCCAGGTGGTAAAGTGTATTACATCTCAAGTTAAAATAACTTTTTAAATGTTCTGTTCTAAAATTTATAATCTTGATCATATTTTTCAATATTATGGAATCACTTTAAGAGCTTGAATCTGTTTTTATTTTGATAAGTCTGAGCTTAAAACATTGAGGAAGAGCTGTGTAGTTGGTTCTAACTCTCTCCCTACGATAATAATAAACAGTTCTTTTATAGCACATATCACAATTATGAATAATGTCTCTAACTCTCTATGCACTTCCAAAGGACTTGAATATTAGCTGTAGCTTTGCAGCTGTAATTACTAAGATTACAGCACACACACATTTCAAGGATTAAATTCCTGCCGGTACCCATTCACCTCACCTGGGTTGAGTGCAGCACAACGTGGATGAATTTCTTGCCCGAAGAAAATTACGCCATGGCTGGGATTCGAACCCACAACCCTCTGTTTCAAAGTCCGGAGACTAATCCACTGGGCCACAATGCTCCACATGTTATGATCAGAGAATTGTATGTTCAAATCACACTGCAGCCTAGTGTCCTTTGGCAAGGTGTCAATCCACATAATGCCATTCGCCACCCAGGTTTGGGTACCTGGTAGGATGCAAATATCATGGCAGCTTGGCCAGCACAGTGTGTTCCTCAGTGGCGACTGGTTGGAATACTCCCCAGGGAGTGGAGGATATTCATACATTTTGTTGGGGAATGACTGATTGGAAATTGCCAAGGTTATGATAAATATGTGAGCACTTTGGTACACATAATGTATATCTTAAGAGCATTATGAATAAACAGATTATTTAATAATTATGATAATGATAATTATTATCATTGCTATCATTATTATTATTACTTTGATTTTTATATGATGATGATTGTTATTATTATTGTATTATTTTTTTATCATTGTTATAATTATTAATACATGGTAAAATGAGAGATTGTGTCTTCCAATCCATGTTAAAAATGTATATTGCCATATTTTATCTGAAAGTTTAAGACTAAATGGAAGTCATGGACTGTCTAAAAAGCAACAAAGAAAAATAATAATTAAGGTTTGCCCTACATGCATGAGAGCGGCTGGTGCATTTGACCTGTGACACAAAGACTTATGGATATTGTCTTTTGTATTACCATATTAACACATTACATGAATCTGTAAGGTAGTATTGTTTGAATGACCTTTGAAAGATATTAATAAAATCACAGACAGGGAGCTGCTAAACAGCATAAGTTTTATGTGATTGCAAAGTTATTTTCACACAAGAAATTTACATTGAAAATTTACAAGATGGTGACAGTAGTCACTTAAACTTTTCAAAGATTTGAATCACCGAATAATCCAATATTATTCACAACCCTGAATGTTTGCAAAAACTTTAGACAGGCTTTGAATTGCACAATATTATCTGATGACAACTCTGGGTTTACTGGGGGGTGGGGGGGGGGTAGCAGTTTGATTATTATGTTGCCATATAAGTATACAAGTTTAATCATATATTTTGGTGGTCTTCCAAGAATTTGAAAACCTAGTGTTGCAAGTTTTTGACCAAGAAATTGTGTTTCACATGTTAAAAAGTTCAATAGGGAAGGGGAACTAAATAAAATGAATAGTAGTAAATAAGTAATTTGAATTCATATTGTCAAGTTCTAAAGGAAACACTTAAAAATATTACAAAATGATAGAAAGATTTAAAGGGGAGAATAATATATTGTCTAAGAAAAGTGAATTTTATTTACTGGTAATTAAATTTCTAAGAATAGACTAAATGCAATACAAATGAAATCGCGATGAATCATGTATCTCTTCAAATGTATGAGATGTTACATGTCCTTTAATATATCTTGAAAAGTGCCTTGAGCATTCTACAGAGAGAATTGGGCATGATATACATATGTCCAATTAAATATTATTACATGTATATCTTCATATACAATAAAAGGTAGATATATATATATATTTATGATATATATATATGGTTCATGTAGAAGAGTAGAAATTACATAATTGCTCCATTTGTTATCAAGGTGATGAAATTAGTTTTATTGAATGCTGTGAAAGTAGACAAATGAAGTTGAAAAAATTGGAGGAATCTTTGTGAACACAAATCAGGAATTTTTAAAGGGGAAGTTCACCCTGAAGAAAACTTTGTTGCAAAAATAGCAGAAAAAATAGTAAAAAATATTGGTGAAGGTTTGAGGAAAATCCGTTAAAGAGTAAGAAAGTTATTAGAGCTCAAAGTTTTGGATTTGTGACGTCATAAACGAGCAGCTGCCCCATGTGTTATGTAATATAAAATGCATGAATTTCAAATTTTGCATGGTTCCTGATGACATAATTTTCTTTTCTATTCATGATCGGGTGTGAAATGATTTGTCTATTGATATACAAAAGGTACAGTGAAAACAATTTTCAATTTTCTGAGAAAATGACATTTCATTGATTTTTTACCATTCGCTATGTAGGAATGCTGCTCGCAAATGACGTCACAAATCAAATGATTGAAATTCTAATAACTTTTTAATTATTTGATGAATTTTTCTCAAACCTTCAGCAATGTTTTTTATTATTTTTTCTGCTATTTTTACAATAAAGTTTTTGTCAGGGTGAACTTCCCCTTTAAAGCTTGATACACTATATAGTGATATACATTTATCAAAATAATGTAACTTTGCTGATGATGTCATAGGCCTAATTTTCATAATCTGTCTTGTGATTTGAAGTAGTTGACTTTGTTTTGATAATAATGTGCATGAAAGGTTCTTAATTTTTGTTTCAAGTGATAATATATCACTTTTTTTCCCTTTGACACAGAAAAAATCACATGTACTGCAGTTTCGGCTTTGGGAACTATATATTTTTAGAAATAAATTTTCATCAAGAATAATCGTAGGTGTGGTTTTAATCAAGGTTCTCCAGAGCTGTCATCCCTTCTTGAAATGTAATATATACACAGCAGAAAATTCATAATTCATGTAATTTCACGTTAAAAAAATTAAAAAAGGGTTAGTGACATCATCAGCCCACCTATTAGGAAACAATTTTTTTCTGCTTCAAGCATATAAATGCTGTGACTTTGTCATTTTTCATCTAATAATGTTGAAACTTACTTGTTTTGCTTGTGTTACTATACTTCCTTTATTTAATCAACTTAATCTCTGAATAGTATTTTAAACCAAAGTATATTCTGACTATGATTTAAGAAACCAAATGTTTTAACAACCTAAGCAACTGATAAATGTTTGCAATATGACTTAAAGTGAGTGATTTCTGTTATTTTTGTAAGTAGTACTATGTAAATATTCATTGTCTTCATTTATATATTTGTTTTTGCCCTGTGCCATAAACTGCTTATCAATATTACTTGCCTGAATTATAATGTGTCGTCCAGGGAATCACGATAATGTTTGGTGTTCCCATAGAATAGTTTAGTTCACCCTGGTATAATTTAGACAACACTTTTATGGTGTGCCACATGTAAGTCATTCATCCAACAACAAAAAAACATAATTTCAATCATACATTGACAAGTTGTTAAAAGATAAATCTGTTATCAACTGAAAAAATATAAATTGTGAAGATTTTAAGTGAATTTCAATGAATATCATTTACTACATTATCTTTTTCATGAATATTGGACTAAAAGATGACACCTAGCACTAATTATGGAATGAAATTTTATTTTTTCTGGTGTTGAAAAAGATTATTACCCAGTATATTCATCGTATGACAGTAGCTTGTATATTTTAGGTCTCACATTATAGTATTTGAAGACATTTACAGATAGGCCTAGTAAATGAAGACTAGCATCAAACAATGTAGAGTACATGCACATTGCACAGTAAAAACTAATAGACTAATGAATTCTCGTCAAAAATTGACAGTTTTCATTAAAATGTCAAGTTTACAATATACTCCGTTATATCTTGTCAAATGGGATCCATCATTGGTTGACTAGATTAATATCCAGACTTCAATTAAAACTTTGTTCAGCATTATTATTAAAAGTCTGGTCATTTTACCATAATGTTGTAACTATGTAAGTGGAAATAGTCGAGAGGAAATTGACCTTTCTGACTAGGATTGGATGAAGAGTGACTAGAATATATAGCCGGTTCTCTTGGGGTTTCATGACATAATTTTGACTAGAATCGTTCGATAGTCCTGGTAAGTTTGCTTGAAATAATTTACTCTTTGGATCTAAGGGTGAAGAGAATCCTGGTCATAAGTTTGATTAGTCATCAGTTTCATGCCTCTGAACCTGCATAATGATGTTGTCAAAATATTTTTCTGTTTGACCATTCAAACTAATTTTGGGTCATGTGTAATTAGCCATTTTGACTAAAAGACTACAATATGTTATAATGTTGGTACTCTATTCTTGTCATTTCTTTTCGACTAGTTGCTTTTGTGGCCATGGCTACTGCATGGCTATCCGTAATCTAGTTCAAAAATAGTTTACAGAATTAAACTTGGCTATCCTGGAAATAATTGGGTCAACTTTGACTAGAATTGACTCTTTCGGGGTCTTATCACTAGAATACTGGTAATAATGTATAGTTCATTAAAATTCTACAAGGAAAAAAATAGCATATGTCCATTTTGACTAATGCTGTCAGAGTGAAAGAGCTGAGGTTACAGTCGACCAATGTTGAAGCACTGGGATTACAGATTATGTAGGTTTTGTGACTCTATGCATAAATGTTTTAAATTATCTTAAATCATGATTCAATCTTTCATGTTTTTTCAGTGCACTATGTTTTACAAATGATTGTGTTTATGCCATTTGTTCCGACATATAGGCTATATCTCCTGAAATCTCTATCACAAAAGTTCACCATATGAAATGTACATGTAGAATGTTTTTTTCTCCTGTTTTGATCTTATATTTTTCATTACTAATGAAATCATGTACTTTTAATAAATAGTTTTTATATGAACTACTTTTAAAACAATTTCCAGTTTAGTTGTGTTTGATGTAAACTACAGTAAGTCCTACTCCACTGGTAGGCCTTTATATTGTTTTAATTGATCACAGTATCATTTTCATGGGATGGATCGATTTTTTTTCTTCAGTCACCATATTTCGTTTTAGTTTCTCATAAAAAAACACAAACAAATCCTATGGATTTTGAGTGAATAGCAATACAGGCGCGTAGCCAGGGGGGGGCAGCGGGAGCGGTCGCCCCCCCGAAACGTCCCCAAAAAGAAAAAAAAGGAAAAAAGAGAGGAGAAAAGAAAAAGGGAAGGGAGGAAAGGGAAGAAAGGTAGCTTTGTGTTTTTTTTTCTTTTTTTTCTTTTTTTTTCTTAAAAGAGAAACTCCATCACTCTTGCTCTAAATTTATTTATGAATTTTTCTTCCGCGCTGCGCGCGGTTAAATGACAATATTGCAATTCTCCATTGTTTCCCCCACCCTTTCTCTAACCCTGTTTTTCCACCTCAGCTATATGTGTTTCTTACCGGTTAAAGTTCAAATGTATCCATTAGGGCATGGAATTAGAGTAAGGCTACGCCAAAGTATATGAAGTTATCTTTTTTTTAATTGATCGCGCAACTTCTGGTCTGGTCGGCTCCGGGCGGGTAAAATTTTATATCAATTTCTGCCGCCACCTCCATAAAGTCAACTTCTCATGCTTTTCAGCTCACTACCTGAACAACCATAATTCTGGGGCAAACAGGTTCCTAAAATTCGCGTCGTATTAAATAAAGAAGTACAACTTTTTTATATCAAATTCTATTAAACTTCATGTCATTTCCCTTCACATTCATCTCCTGCCCTGTTTTGCGCCCTCAGTTTGAAATTTTGAATGACACTTAAGTTTCTTTATTATTCAAAATGAAGCACTTCAGGATAAGTCAAAGAAATTAGGAATCCTCTTTTTTTTAATTTAATTTCAATAAATCACAGAAGATTCAACTTTTTGCGCACTATTTCCTCATAAAGAAGTTCAATAATCTTAGAAAATCATTTTAATTAGAGCCGATGGTGGTGTAGAGCCTTATTTCCATAGATCAGAGAACTTTCATGTACAGGTTAGATTCATTTCAGTATACTATAGGTCAGAGAACTTTCTATAAACAAGTTGGAATGTGAGATGCAATTCAATACATCTGCTCAGTGTTTGTAAATATCACTTCTTTGTTTAGCCAGACATGGAGTTGACCTGGATTATGTGCTTTAGTTCATTGATTCTCTCTATGTTCGGTTATACACACATTGATACACTATACACACCTCTTGCTGATTGGCTATTGATTTCTTTTATGTTGCATGCACTACTTCCTGATTGGTTATCTGATCTATCCTATGTTTCATGTATTATAGATAGAGTGTGTCCACCCAGAGGACACACTACCTTTTGATTGGTTGATGTTTATGTGAATTGGATGACTATAGTTTTTGGAAAGGCAGCAGAAATAAAGTGGGCCATGTGCTCTCGGGGAGTTGGACCCTAGCTTTGAATAAAGAAACTTCTCTGTGGAATTTATATAGTTAACACCTGTGTAGTGAACCCTAAGTATTCTAACTCCAGTAGCCACCCTACATCTGGTAGCAGCGGTGTTCTACAGTGTTTTCTTGCTGGTCATTTATTATTTTCTCCCTTGATCGTGATCATTTTGGATGTTTTCTCCCTTCATCACTTCGGATACTTTGTGGAATCACTCTACCGGTACTTCGTGCATCTTGGATACTTCGATCCCGGCTTCGATACTCCATGACTGTGTACCGTACTTCCTTGGATATTGGCAGTGATTAGTGGATTTCCTCCATCATCATTGTGAAAACTTATTGGATCTCTTTACTCTGGAATATCTATTTTCTGCAGAGATAGGATTGTCTTCACACTGATTGTCATCTACTGTGTTGAGACTTTTACTTTACCCTTACTTATGCCTATATTTCTCCCTGTTACTATTTCATGATGTTTCGCCTGGAGCTCCCTGAAGTTTTTACAGGAGAACATGAAGCTGATTTTCAACAGTGGGTAAAGAGATTTGAGGTCGCTTTAGATGCGTCGGGGTCTACTTCTGGCCTGAAGAAGGAAGTGTTTCTTCCAACCCATTTAGGTGGTGCAGCATTCTCATTGTGGGATGGTATGCCCACAGATGTGAAAAATAACTATGATGCAGCTAAATCAAGACTCTCTCAAGTCTTTTCAAGAAAGGGTTTTCTAGACATCTTTAGGACGAATGCAGCAGCTAGACCCAGAGCAACTGAGGAACCCTTAGAAGTTTATGCTGCAGTTGTTCAGAAACTTGTATTAGAGGCGTTTCCAGATTATGAAGAGAAAGCAAGGAATGGTGAGAATCTAAGACGCTTCATTGCAGGTCTTGACCCATTTCTTCAGTTGAAGGTTCGAGAACATGGTGCAAAAACAATAGAGGAGGCATTACAGATTGCAGTAAGGATGGAAAGAGCATTGCACCAAAGCCCTATGCAGCATCCTCCATCGACTGAAGCTCCTTTCAAACCGCAAGTCGCCAGTGTAGACCATGATGCCTTATTGGACAAATTAATGGAAAAGATAGACAGGATAGATTTGCAGGTCAAGGAACTAAAGAATAGTCGAGATGGTATGCCAGATAGATACAGGCCCAGATCTACTTTTGAGGGACGTCGTTCTTCAAGCCCATACAACCGTCGTTCTCCAAGCCCATACAACCGTCGTTCTCCAAGCCCATATACTCGTCGTTCTCCAAGTCCCGGGATTTCTTATCGTACTTCAAGAAGGGATTTTGGCCGACGCTCGCCAAGCCCAGGAAGGCATCCTTCTTCGAGATATGGTGAATCGAGGTACAGATACGAGGAAACACACCCTCGAAATCAGAATGAAAGACATCCTAACTATGATGACTCAAGATATATGTATGATGAGACACGCCCTCGAGACCAGAGTGATAGGCGTTCTAGATATGATGACTCAAGGTACAAGTATGAACAGACACATCCAGGGCAACGTACTTCCTATCGTCATGATGAGAGTCCTCATCGAGTCCACTTCTCCAGGCAATCGGAAAACTTTCATTAGCTGATGATGAGGGTCAGTCGTCAGCTCGGACTACAACAACAGGCCCCAAAATCAACCATCCATCTCCTTATATCCCTGTCCTTGTTGACAAGACTTATATCCTAGCATACCTAGATACAGGGTCATTCATATCGTTAATGAGTACTGACTTCTTTAATTCAATTCCTCCACCTCACAGAAGTCCTATTCAGAAAGGAGTAATTTCTGCTACTTCTGTTACAGAAAATTCACTGGACATAACAGGTTCTGTTTGCTCCTCCCTGCATCTTGGGAACAAGGCTCTCCAACACATGTTCTACATTGCTCGGAATGTTTCACACCCCATTATTCTTGGCTGGGACTTTTTCCTTCGACATAAGGCAGCGGTATCTGTAGCAACTTCCTCCTTCAGTATGCCTGGACTTCAGATACCCCTTGCTGATTATCGTCAACATCAAGCTCCCCTACATTGCAATGTATCTTTGATAGGAACAGTTACACTACCCCCTCTGAGTGAGGTACACGCACAGGGGAAGTTAACATCACTACAAGCTGATCTTACTCCACATGGTTATGATGGGATATTTGAACCCTCACTTCATGAGAAGCTTGAAGTAGCAGGAGCAAGATCTTTATCTAGTGCTCAGAATGGGATAATCTTAGTACGCTTGGTTAATCCTTCTTCGATGCCTATAGAGTTACAGTCAGACACACATTTAGGCCAATTTCATTCTTTGATAGGCGACCAGGAAGAGGAGTACAATGTTGTTAGTGCAATACAACCAGGGACTGATAAAACTCCTCCAGCTTCTTCCTCTCTTCATAACATCAGTGACACAGTTAAAAATCACACCAATTTTATTGATGCTGAATCTGATTTGACAGAGAGCGAACGACACCAAGCTTTAGAGTTACTTGAGTCTTACAATGACATTTTCAGCTCTGGACCAGAAGATGTTGGAGAAACAGACTTCCTCCATCACAGAATCTATACAACTACAGAGATGCCTATTAGACAGAGAGCCTATCGAACATCACCATCTATGAGAGTAGAAATACGACAAGTTGACGATCTCCTCGAACGCAATATCATTGAGGAAAGTCATAGCCCTTGGGCTAGTCCTATTGTCATGGTACGCAAGAAGGATAATACTTATAGATTTTGCGTGGATTATCGTGCTTTGAATGCCATTACCATTAGGGATTCACATCCTATCCCTCGACAGGATGACTCCATAGATGCGTTATCTGCGTCTTCATACTTCAGTGTAATCGATTTGTCAAGTGGATACTGGCAAGTCAAAATGCACCCTGCTGACAAAGAGAAGACCGCATTTACCACAGGCAGTGGACTCTACCATTTTAACGTGATGCCTTTTGGGTTAGTGAACGCTCCCATGACATTTCAACGTTTAATGGAGATTGTTCTTCACGGCTTACATTGGTCCACATGTCTTGTATATCTTGATGACTGCATTGTTGTGGGAAGAGACTTTAATCATCACCTACGCAATCTAAAAGAAGTGTTCGATCGCTTTCGTGATGCTGGACTAACACTCAAACTGTCAAAATGTCACTTCTTCAAGAGGAAAGTTACATATCTTGGATATGTAATCAGCTCGGAAGGTGTCCTCCCTGATCCTAGTAATACAGAGAAAGTGACTAGATGGCCACAACCAAGGACTGCCACTGATGTTAGATCATTCTTGGGCTTAGCCTCTTTCTACAGACGCTTTATACCTGGATTTTCACAGATTGCATCTCCAATGACTAGGCTTACTCACAAGGGCACACCCTTCATCTGGACCACAGAGTGTGACGCTGCTTTCAGTCACTTAAAAACTGCTTTGACTAGTCCCCCTCTTCTAGCATATCCTGATTTTAATCATGGTTTCATCCTATCTACAGATGCTTCACTTGATGCAGTTGGGGCTGTCCTCTCACAAGTACAGCAAGGAAAGGAAAGAGTCATAGCCTACTTCAGTCAGATGCTGACAAGACCTCAGCAGAAGTGGTCTACATATGACCGCGAATTGTGGGCGAATTGTGGGCGATAGTATGTGCTATTCGACATTTTAGGCACTATCTCCGAGGTCAACACTTTGATATTGTGACAGACCACCAACCTCTTTTGGGTTATAGGAAAGTCCCCATTCAGGATGATGCAACAGGAAGAAGAGCTCGTTGGATTGTTGAGATGAATGCCTACTCATTTGACATAAGACATAGACGTGGTCGTTCTCATCAGAATGCAGATGCTATGTCAAGACGCTTGGATGGTCAAAGAAACGACACGAAACAGGAATATGTTGAGTGCAATGCGGTGACGAAAACACCCAAGGAGAAGGTTGATCTAAATATTCATCCTCCCTCGACATCCAAGACTACTAGTACTCAGACGTTTCACCAGCCTTCTTCATTACCTTCATGTACTACTGGTACTCAGACGTTTCACCAGCCTCTTTCATCACCGTCATCTACTACTGGTACTCAAACTACATACATTCAACCTACACCAGTTAAATGTGATGAAACTCAACCTACATCAGTTAAATGTGATGAAACTCAGGCAAACAATCTTCCTAACGTCAAGAAGAGATCACATAGTGATTTGATTTCTGACCACGACCTACTTCAACACCAACGGTTAGACGAAGACATCTCTAAGGTTATGGAGTATGTCAAAGATGGATATCACCCTACTTGGAAAGAACGTCGCCAACATTCTGCTTGTATGCGACGACTACTTTGGCAGCTCCCTCGTCTTGTAATTAGGCAAGGCATTTTATGTAGGAAGACCTATGACAAGCCTAGAGAGATATACACTTACCAAACTGTAATCCCAAAATCCTTATTACAGAGAGTTCTACATAATTTGCATGGTCACCCTTCATCTGGTCATTTTGGTGCACGACGTACATTGCAGAGAGCTCATTTGTCATTTTACTGGCCTTATATGCATAAGGATATAGTGGATTATTGTAACACCTGTAAGGCATGTGAATCTTTTCGCCTTCCTAATCCACCATACAGAGCAAAGTTAATGACTATTACCACTACACGTCCTCTGGAGAAAGTGTTTGCTGACATAGCTGAACTTCCGAGATCTAGGAACGGATATAAATATCTGCTGGTGGTAGTGGATCATTTTAGCAAATACTTGAATTTGTATGCGATGAAAGACCAGACAGCACAGACAGTGGCCAGGCACATTTGTGAAGATTACATCCAAGAACATGGAGTGCCTGAAAGCCTGCACACAGACCAAGGAAGGCAGTTTGAATCCAAACTTTTGCAAGAATTATGTAAAAATCTGGGAATAGAGAAGACAAGGTCCTCCCCATACCACCCTCAGGGTGCCGGTCTTGTGGAGAGAGCCAATAGAGTCCTGAAAGATCAACTAGCCAAGTACATTGCAGACCAAGGTGGAGACTGGGATAGCCATTTACACCAACTTCAATTGGCATATAACTCTAGTGTACATTCTACCACTGGGTTATCACCCTACTTCATAATGCATGGACGAGAGGCTAGGACTCCAGCCAACGTCAACTTCCCAACGCCAGCAGCTACCTCACATCCTACTTCGACTCTAGAAGGTTACACAGATTCACTGAATAAACGTCTGTCTACAGCCTTTAGATTTGTGAAGGAGCATACAAGGAAAGCACAGGTAGCCCAACAGGAACATTATGACAAGAGAAATAGGACTATCACTTATTCCACAGGTGATCTGGTTTGGTTACATGATCCGGTGAACGTGCGGAACAAGCTAGAGCCGAATTGGAAGGGACCATATAAAGTTCTATCATCATGTACTGAGGGACTGAACTACAAGATTTCTAGGAACGGAGATGTAAAGATTGTACACCACAATCGTTTGAAGCCTTTTAGGTCAAGGATGGGAACTCCTACTTCCTCCTTCGGTAAACCTACTTCCTCCTTCAATACACCTACTCCCTCCTTCAATATACCATTTTCCTCCCTTAACAGGTCTACATCCTCCTTCAATAGGCCTGCAGACTCTTTTGATATTTGGTGGCAACCACAAATACCACCAATTCCACCCCGCCAGGCAGACGAGGGTCAACTACCAATTCCACCCCGCCAGGCAGATGAGGGTCAACTACCAATTCCACCCCACCAGGCGGACCAGGGGCACTTACCAATGCCAGCCCCCCAGGTGAACCAGGGGCAATTACCAATGCCAGCCCCCCAGGCAGCCGAGAGGTACCCGATACCCATCCCCTTCCCCCAAGAGGATGGAGAACAACTACCAATGCCAGCCCCCCAGGTAGACGATGGAGACCTGATACCCTTTCGATTGTGATACCCATCCCCTTCCCCCAAGAGGATGGAGAACAACTGCCAATGCTGCCATGTCAGGCAAATGTTGAGCAACCTCCACGACGATCACGAAGTGGACGTTTATTAATACCACCTAGGAGATTAAAGGAATATGATACTTCGTGAGTAAAACATTAATCATTTGGAAGTGTATTTGACTCATCATCTTAAAGAAAACTGAGATATATGGATAGTCTGGTGATTAATATTGGAACTATAGGACCACTACTGTCTACAGATAACTTCATTTCGCTGGATATTACTACGTGACTGACATAGTATGCTGGATTAACAGAGATTGAACTTTAATATGCATACAATGAATGGAATACGTGAACTTATTTATCCACACATGACCAAACAGATGCATGAACTCAGTTTTAAGTGTATCAAGACATACCATTGGATGCATGAACTCAGTTGAAATGCATGCATTATAAAATTTTGTTTGCTTTATTATTGTTTATTCATAATGGTCATGGTCATTCGTCATGTGCTAGATGAATCACATATTTCGTTATATGAAAGAACTCCAACGAGTCAGAGATTGATGACCGTCAGACTTTAAATTTTGTTTCATACATCCTTCAAGTTTGAACTCTGGATCACATCTTTTTGGAAATATTTGTCTTCGCTTCGAGGAAGTCTTCAAGTTTGAACTCAGGATCATATCTTTTTGGAAATATTTGTTTTCACTTTGAGGATTACATTCAAATACAAGGAATTTTAACTCTGGAACATCAAACTTCGAGAATTTGAAGGATTCAGCCACGATAGGTAATACAATTATACAGTGATAGCCACAACGTTCAGGCAGAATAATCCTGAGGCTATCTACTGCTGGTCTGTACCCTCGCTCTACAGATCAGATAGTTTTTTTTTTCAATCAGCAATGATCAAATCTTTCTTTGCATGGTTTTTTTTCTCGAGAGAGAGACGAACCACGACGTTCGGGCAGAATAATCCCGGGTTCGATCTCAGGTTGAGCACCTTCGCTCTGCTCTTCCTACTAGGATAGTCAGTACTTAAGAAAAAAAAAAAAAAAGAATTTATTATCTGTGCAGTATATATGATGTTTAATGTAAATGTCACATGTGGTTTATATGACATGCTTAATGCTACTTACTCAAAAACAAGCAGGAATACAGAAAAAAAAATACCAAAAGATATGCTACTCAGTTAACATGGCAAAGTGTAAGAGAATCTTCTTTTTCTTCCATATTGGTATATTTTTGTAAATGCCTATTTTTGATAGGACTAGGACAAAACATACATGAATTTATGCCATGCATTGGATATAAAGAGAAGGCATACTTTTAATGGATGATTTAATTGCTAGTACGCTCATTATTTATTTATTTTTTTTGTCAAGAAGTAAAAGTAAACTGAAAACTTTCTTTAGACACTTGGTGTAGCGGTTTAATTTTGAATTATACTGATCTTCCAACGTGTAATTGGCAACGCATTGAACATTTACAATGGTATAGCTTTGTTCGTGTTTTCTTTTACTATTCCAAACTCAATGACATGGTATAACTTTGGACAGGTGAAGTTGTCATGGTATAGAAAATGGCAAACAAGTAATGTTTAGTATTGTTTTGCAATCCTTGCAGGACACAGTTTTAGGACAGTGTTCGAATAGAGAAAGGTGATAACACTGGAAGTTATGTTTCAAGAGTACATGATACATGTACTGTACACAGCTTATAGCTTGAAAGAAAATATGTTAAAAAAAAAAGAGAGAAAAAAAGTAGTTCACTGTACATGGACACAGCTTATAAGTTAAAAGAAAAAAAAAAACAGTGTTTACAGAGGAAAATATGGGAAACAAAGGAAATATTTTTTTTTTCTTCTCTTTGAAAAAAATTGATTTAGTACAGAGATGATGTGTTTGAGATTTTGATATTCATGTTGTTGTTTTTTTTAGGCTGTGGAAGTATTGTCTTAAGTTTGACAACTTGGATTTTTCTATAATTCAGCTGATGTTGAAAACAAGGATTTTATGCCTTTCAATTTGATATACTTATATCCAGTTGAGATACAGAATCATTCTTTTCTGGTTTCAGATGAGAAGGCTAACTGATATAATGTTGAGTTGGAGAGGTCAATATTTATTGACATCTTAGTTTACAATTATTTTTCATGATTTAAATGAAAATACATAACTATTTTTGCAAAGTTGTATTTTTTTTTTTTTGGTTTTTACAAGAACCTTTCCACAATATATTTAAAAAAAAATACATGTATTTTGTAGATATCAAAGAAGGATAAATTTGTCTGGTGTAAACTGTATGATGTTTAACAATAATGCAGGACTGATTTTGGTTTGAAAAAGTTGGTTAGATAAAAACAAAAGGAAAAAGAAATTGGAAGATACATCTCAATTAAAAAAAAAAAAAAATGAGGACATTTTTACTGTAAGAGGGAGTATTATGTAGAGCCTTATTTCCATAGATCAGAGAACTTTCATGTACAGGTTAGATTCATTTCAGTATACTATAGGTCAGAGAACTTTCTATAAACAAGTTGGAATGTGAGATGCAATTCAATACATCTGCTCAGTGTTTGTAAATATCACTTCTTTGTTTAGCCAGACATGGAGTTGACCTGGATTATGTGCTTTAGTTCATTGATTCTCTCTATGTTCGGTTATACACACATTGATACACTATACACACCTCTTGCTGATTGGCTATTGATTTCTTTTATGTTGCATGCACTACTTCCTGATTGGTTATCTGATCTATCCTATGTTTCATGTATTATAGATAGAGTGTGTCCACCCAGAGGACACACTACCTTTTGATTGGTTGATGTTTATGTGAATTGGATGACTATAGTTTTTGGAAAGGCAGCAGAAATAAAGTGGGCCATGTGCTCTCGGGGAGTTGGACCCTAGCTTTGAATAAAGAAACTTCTCTGTGGAATTTATATAGTTAACACCTGTGTAGTGAACCCTAAGTATTCTAACTCCAGTAGCCACCCTACAGTGGTATTAGACGTATCTGCATTATTTTGATAAAACGTCCGCCCTTTGAAATTTCAGAGTTTCCGGCATTGCTCTGCGCAGGGCTGAATATCTTTCTCCCGGCATATATACACTTCTTCTCCTCTGTTTTGCGAGTTAAAGATATGCACTGTCGCTAAATTGTTTGTAATCAAATCTGATCTTTCCAAGGGAAGTATTCAATATATCTTTGAGAAGACCCTTTAGTCGGGACCCTTTTCATGAAAACAATGTTCAAAATCACAATGAGTCTACTGAATTGGAGCTGAAATAGGCACTAGAGACAAGAGAGACGGCTCCTTTTAATTTTAATTTATGAAACACCAAAAGCTTCGCGCGGGAGGGGGAAACTCCCCCTCCCTGCACCCACCCCCAAGGGAGCGCGCTTCGCGCGCTCTCTGTAAGTGTTGGCACGCTTTGCGTGCATTTACCGCCCCCTCCAAAATGAAATCCTGGCTACGCGGTTGAGCAATAAAGACACTTACGGTAAACTTGACATTTATTTTCAAATTTCTTATGTGGAACAGCATTGGGCAATAGCAATCAATGAAACGAAAACAACCTTCTCATAGTGCAAATATCAGAATCACTAAAAAACACACTTGAGCTTCGAGTCATACAAAGCAAGCCTGGCGATGAGATCGGACTTTTGTGGATAGCGCCATCAACTTAAACAACGAAAACAATTGTTACTGTTTTAGTCAGACTTGCCAATGAACGCATAATCTGTAAGTATAGGAACTTTGATCAGCAAACACTCATTTAAGGCCTATAAATATATTGATAGGGAAATCAATACGATAATAAAAACGATGACATAGGAGATACGTTGGTGACTTGGTGCACGTACAAGACACAGAAACAATATTTGCCCTATCCGACGGCTCTGGAGGGCTGTGCATAGAAGTCGAGGGAGTCAGGGACATTTTTTTTTTACTAAATCATGGAAATCAAAACAGGTAAGATAGAAAACTCAAATCAATACGATAATAAAAACAATGACAAGGGAGGTGCGTTAATTGGAGCACGTAGACCTCGAGGGCCGCGTGATTAGAGATCGTGGAACACGTATTTTGAATGAATCGTGGAAATCGAAACAGGTAAGATATAAAAAGTCCCGGGGGGGGGTCAAATAAATTGCTGCTAACATAAAAAAACGCATTTAAAGGGGTGTTTTAAGCTCAAATCTTCAAGACAAAGTTTACTGGTCTTGAAAGAATGGTCAATTGTCAATCGCGGGGTCAAACGTATTTAGGGTATGTTTTTCCCCCAAAAAAAGCTTCTTTTTTAAGACTAGCCAAACGTGTTCAGGGTATATTTTTTCCCAAAGCTTTTTCCCCGATGTCATATTTTGGCGACAACTTGTTTAGGGGCCAAAATGTGTAAATAAAGCCCGCGAAAAACTTGTTTTGGATTTTTTTTTTGCACACAGACAAAAACTCGGTTAGGGGGTGTTTGGAAATTACTTGGTCACGCGTGTGTACAGCAATATATTTGACTGCCCCCCCCCCAGAGTGGGAGGGGGGAGTTTGGCCCTTTGCTAACAGTAATTATTTTATAAATTTCTTGTATGTTTGCACCTTCTCTATATGTATGCCTATATGCATGCTAATATTTCTCCAGTGTATTTTGGAAGAACAAATTGTGGTAGTTTCATCAACGATTTGGATATTTCTTTTATTCGAAAAATGATCAACTTCACTAAAAAAAATTACCGCCAATACCGCATGAAGTGACAATTTTGCCTGTCGCGAATACTTGATACGCATTTGAAGATCAGTGAACGGGAAATCGACTTTTCTTTGAACAATTTCAGAGGGAAGGGGTGGGGGTGCTATGCATCCTTTGAATTTCTCTTCAGTTTTGATAACTGATATGATAAATACTAGCAATATGATTTTGGCATTAATGCCTTGTTTTCATTGTTTATTGATTATTTTGCAGATTATCAATTTGTTGAAGGTCTTGACGTGACCCCAGAGGTGAGGAGGTCATTTGATGAGAAAGGTTATGTTATTGTCAGGTATGAGAATTCTATATTATGTGTAGTATGATATTTCTCTATTTCAATTCTTCAGTCTTGAATTCAAATCCAGATTATTTTGTCATTTAAATTCCACATTGAATAAGTAAGAATTATAAAAAAAAATAATTTGTGAAATTGCTATATTCTTGATCATTTTTAACAAACATATTAAATATGTTACTGAATAAATATTGAGCCTTTACAAGTACATGGGAGGCTGTCTTTCTCTCATATCGGCAACTCATTAACTCACGTTGCAAGCTCATAATACACTGTTCATAACACTGATGGCGTATCAAGGAGAGATGGGCTTGGGGCACTGGTCCGGTTCCCCTTCCACAGGGGGGGGGGGGATTCATCGAAAAAGGAGGAAATGAAAGGGTGAAATGTTATATGATTGTCTAAATATTACGCTACGACCTGTCACAAATACATTTTCATTTTACTACGGTGAAATATTTCTCTCGCTTGTGACTTTTCAAAAGTCTTGCCCCGGACAACGCAAATTAAGTGTCTTCTCAAAGCATTTGCCTTTGCCTCATTATATGATACTGATGCATACCATTTCAACTTCAATTAAGATCGCTCCTTGGTGATGAGGAGATAAAGAAACTCCATAAAGCTATTGAACACAACAAGGGCATCCTCAAACACCGTTACAGTGTCGGGGACGGCCACGGGCGTAATCTTGGGCATGTGATTTGGAGTCATCCCGGAAATGACATCACTGGTGTGATTGCAAAGTCAGAGAAAGTCGGCGGGTTTATGGGAAAAGTGAGTTATGTTTAATTCTTCTATAAGGGGAGGGGTGTATGTGTCCTTTTTCATTATTTAATTGTAGTTTGAAGGGTAAAAAGTGATTAATATATTTACAAAAGGAGTAATATGAAGAAGAAGAAGAAGAAAAGAAGAAGAACGAGAGAAGAAAAGAAGGAGGAGAAGAAGAAAAGTTTATTAATGGACCATCCCACCCAGAAGGAAAAACCAGTAAGACCAGTAATTTTTTTTACTGGTTTCCAGTATATTTTTACTGGGCCAGTTGATTTTTAACTGGACCAGTAAAAATCAACTGGAGACCAGTTCCAACAATTGCATTCCAGTTGAAGCAATTAGTAATACCAGTTTAATTATTTTCATTAAACTGGTGTTACTGGTCCAATAAATGGTTTCCAGTGGATTTTTACTGGTTCCAGTATATGTTTCTGGACCAGTTGATTTTTAACTGGACCAGTAAAAATGAACTGGAGACCAGTTCAAACAATTGCATTCTGTTTACTGGTCAAATAAATATGACTTTATTTCAAGTCAGATCATTTAACAAATTATGAAAAATGAATCTTGCAATTCAGAGAAAGTTATCATTTATCATTGTTATCATCATTGCTAATATAATTATCACAATTATTGTTATTATGATTATTATGATCATTGTTTTAATCATTCTTATTACTGTTATTATGGTTATTGATATTGTAATTATTATTATTAATATCATAATTACCGAGTATTAATATTATCATTAAAATAATTATTTCCTCTAATTATGATTAAGATCAAAGCAAGATGTATTCCTCTGATATAGTCAACTGGTCTAAAGTAATTCAATGTTTGAAATTAAATTGGTCAAGACCAGTAATACCAGTAATCTGATGATTACTGATGCATACGAGGACCAGTTCGACCAGTTAGAGAACCAGTTCGACCAGTATGAATACCAGTGAGACCAGTATGAAGACCAGTGAGACCAGTAACAACCACCATAAACAAGACCAGTATAAAATTCCAGTACAACCACCAGAAACAAGACCAGTATAAAATTCCAGTACAAAGACCAGTTTAATTTTTAACTGGACCAATAAAATTTTAACTGGACCAGTATGACCAGTTAGACCAGTAAACCGATGTTCCAATTTCCAGAGTTACCAGTTAAAATTATACTGGTCTAACTGGTCCAGTGGAACTGGTTTTTCCTTCTGGGAAGATGTATTCCTCTGATATATAGTCAACTGGTCTAAAGTAATTCAATGTTTGAAATTAAACTGGTCAAGACCAGTAATACCAGTAATCTGATGATGCTGATCACGTGGTTTACCTCATTTGCATATTTCCTGTTTTTTAAAGAAAAATCAGGATTTATAATGGAATATCTTTGCAATATAGCACTCATTGTTGTTTGAAAACCTTCAAAATAATTGTGTGAACTAATTCACAATGAAAATGTGTAGTTTTATACATCACATTCAAAATAACAGCAGAAAGATTAATTTACTAACCATCTTTTCCATCACATTTCACTGGCCTTGTTATATAACAAACCAAATGCAAGTAATAAACTGATCCAGTAAGACCAGTACGAGGACCAGTTCGACCAGTTTGAGGACCGTTTAGACCAGTAAGACGACCAGTGAGACCAGTATGAAGACCATTGAGACCAGTAACAACCACCAGAAACAAGACCAGTATAAAATTCCAGTACTTCAAGACCAGTTTAATTTTTAACTGGACTAGTAAAATTTTAACTGGACCAGTATGACCAGTTAGACCAGTAAACCGATGTTCCAATTTCCAGAGTTACCAGTTAAAATTATACTGGTCTAACTGGTCCAGTGGAACTGGTTTTTCCTTCTGGGCACTAAGCTAATTCCTCCATCCTATTCTTTCTGGTCTAGCTCCTCGGAGGTGAAGTCTATCACTACCATAGTAAGATGATAATGAAATCTGCTAGAACAGGAGGACGATTTAATTGGCATCAGGACTACGGGTAAATTTTCATTGATTTTTACAACATCATCTGAAGTAAAATAAAAATAATATGAAAGGAGAACATGTTTACATAGGCCTAACTATTGATGCAACAGCGGAGAAAAAGTAAACTTCTGTATTTATCGTTTGCTTATGATTATATCTACATTTAAAAAAATGATAATTATGTTAAATCAACAATTGAAAGATTGGATGGGTGATAACCTTTAAAAAAATGTTGCACCACTTTAGATGGTTCGACCAAACATTTTAAGCAGTGTTAAATGTTGGGTCGAACCATATTAAGTGGTAAATGCAACATTTTTCATCAATATGCAAGGTAAATCCAGGCTAGAGGATGCACGACCTTTTATTTAAAAAATATAATCACATGCACTGTAATTTTGATATTTTCTTGTCAATTAAAGGGTGTTAATTCCATGAAGCCTGAATGATGACACTCGCGAAACCTTGAGCCATTTTCGCAAATTGGCAAAATCCATTATGGTCGCCAAAATAATGTAAATTACAAGGGAATCACAAGACTACACACACATTGACCATAAATGCCTGTATTCTGTGACCCAGGAATGAAATAATGTCTAACACACATTTTATTTTTTACAAAATAATTATTTCCTTTGGTATTCAAAATGGCTGCCACAGACCCCTGTATTCTCTATTATGTACGATTATAATAATAAATAAATCTAAATCTACAATATGAATGGGCAAAAAAACAATTTCACAAGAGTGAATAACTGTGATCTTTGAGTGAAGTACTGTTTGAAAACATGACTGCTAACGAAATATATCATTACTTATGTCATGTAATAAATGCTGTAATTTGATATTCCAAATGGTTGCCATACGTCCCTTATTACGAACAATTTGAGTGGGAACAAATAATTTCGACAAAATTTGGCTTTGCTTGTGATACAAAATGCCTATTGTGATATGTGAACATACCGTCTGGCAACATGATTTCTAACGAGATTTATAATTTCTATTGCTATATAAAATGGTGATAAATGCTGCATTTTGAAATTCAAATTAGCCGACATAGCTAGGCCCTAACAGTATTGTATATCATGTACAATGCGAATGGGGAAACTACTTTTCGACAAGAATGGGCACCATAAAATGCATGTGTTTGTGGGCCATGAGGAAAATATTGTCACTCATATCAAACAATCATGATTAATTTCATAGCCAAGCAAAACCAAATTCTATCAAAATTATTTGTCCCCATTCACATTGTACATAACACTGTTGGGGCCCATGGCGGCCATCTTGAATTTCAAAATACAGTATTTATCCCCTACATAGCAGAAAAAGTTATCTATTTTATTTAAAATCATGTTTTCATGAAATATTTTACTCATAGATCACAATTGCATTCAGTATGGTGCCATCTCTATAGTGGAAAATAATTCAGTGCCCTCTCCTTTGAAAAATTATTTTCCCCATTCATATCTTATATAAACATGATAAAGGAGTATACAGGGGTCTATCGTGACCATTTTGAATATCACGAATATAAATATTTTGTAAAATATCATGTTTTCACTCCTACGTCACTATTACAGGTATTTTATTGTCAAAGTGTGTGCAATTTTGTGATGATTTCCATGGGTAATTTGCATACAAAGGATTTTGCCAATTCAAAATGCTCAAGGACAATTTTGCAGAGTGGCATATGGGCATATCATTCAGATTTTGAATCGGCACATTCGACTTGACAAGAAACCATAAAAAGCAGTGTATAAAATTATATCGAAAACAAGGTTTGGTCAATTTTCTGTGGGACCTAGCCTTAACTATTTTGTCAAAGAAGGTTGTCACTCCTCCAGAGTGTAAATTAATCTTAGAGACTTCCGACAAAGTAAGTATTAAGCGCTATATAAGCAAGTATAATTCTCTCTCTATATATATATATACAGTATATGCAGCATAATTACCCTGGCTTTATATTAGTAGTGCAGTATATATATATATATATATATATATATATATACACTGTTAGAAAAAATAAAAGAAGTTCCTGCAGCAGAGTCTCGAGAACACCTGTAATCTTACCGAATTGCGTAATCTTACAGGAAATTGGTAAAAAACCCGTGATTTTACAGAAAATAAACAGAAGATTTTGTAGAAAGCAATAACAGAATCATTCTGTAAATTCATAAAACAAGAATTTTTCTGCAATTTAACAGAACAGGTCTGTTTAAAAAGGGGAAAAGGGTGTTTTATTCAAGGAAATTTGTAAGATTCCATACATCAAATACCAATTTCCTGTAAGATTACGCAATTCGGTAAGATTACAGGTGTTCTCGAGACTCTGCTGCAGGAACTTCTTTTATTTTTTCTAACAGTGTATATATATATATATATATATATATATATATATATATTTATTTATTTATTATATATTTTATAGGGGGGCTATATTTTATACACAATAAATGATAATAAGAGAGTCAAAATGTTCCTAAGCTTTCGATCCTAGCAGAATCTTCTTCGGATCGAGGCAAAATGAAATAAATTATAATAATATATACAAGTTTAAAGTCATACATAATATTCTTTAACTCTATCTTTTCTTCTTCATCTGTCAAACCATTCTTCTCCCATTTTCTACCTTGTTTTCTTTCCTCCTCGTTCTCTCTTCGTAACCTACATATCTCTCAATGACTTTTCCCCACCTCTTTCATATCCCTCCCTCGTATACATGCATCAGATACATCTCATTCGCCATGTTCGCTGCCAATCTTGGTCCGGCTTTATATCTCAAATACTAATATTATTTCAGTATTTTTTTTCTTTTTTGAAACTTATATTGCTTCAATAAAACAAAACATATGTACAATATTCATCGTGTACAACAAGATACATCAAGATACATCAATATTCATCGTAATGAAGATAAAGTACATCAATAAAATACATAACAAATACAAGCAAGTCTCAACTTGGTGAAAAATTAGTAAAAGGTCTCCATTTTTTATAATGTAGCATCTCCTTGCCCTTTTTGAAAGCAATAAACTTTTCAACATTTTCAACAAATTTCAACTCATTTATGAATAAAGCGAACGAAAGTTGTCCTTCTTGACATTTTGTTCTGAAAAAATGAAGTATTTTGCAAACAAATTTATTGTGTTTGAGAGATGTTGAAACTTACTTGGAACTCCAAAACATATATAAATATTTGAAAATTGTGATAACTTATATTGTGGAAATTCAACCAAGTATTTACCTCCAAAACTTAGAAACAATAGGGCATAAACAGAATAAGTGTATTAAAGTTTGTGGTTCAGTATTTGTTATATTGTAGTAGAACAGGTTGTCATGAAATAATTTGTTAGTAATTGATGACTTTTTAAATGAAACTGGAAACCCTAAATTTGAATAAGAAGAAAATAATGTTCGTTATTATGTTTGAAATACTCTCCTTCGTACAGATATTGGTACAATAATGGATGTCTCTATCCCTACATGGGATCTGTCTTCATTGCTTTCGATAAATGCGACAAAGAAAATGGATGCCTTCAGGTAATGACACTCCCCCGGAGGGGTGTTTCACAAAGTATGACTTAAGTTGTATTTAAATGCCTATAGTTGCGTGGAGAATAAAAATGTATGACCACATTGGTCAGGGGGCCCGTTGCATAAAGAGTTGCGTTTAAACGCAAGTCAAAATATAAATCGAAAGTTCCAAATGCGCGCTGTTGATTGGTTGAAAATCAAGTTTCGCATGATTTTTAGAGTTACAATTGATTACAACTCTTTCTGCAACGGGCCCCAGATCATGCCAAGAGAGCGCGCAGTACTGCGTACTGGGAGCTTAGTATAAGATCGTATCTCTGTGGTACTGGTGGGCGTTTCATGAAGCTGTTCGTAAGTTAAGATCGACTTTAAGAACGACTGGTTATCCTTTCTTGTGGTAAACGGTGTTTTCATTGACGATGGTTTAGCGCATTCATGTAAGAAAGGATCACCAGCCGTTCTTAAAGTCGCTGTTACGAACAGCTTTATGAAACGGCATCACATCATTAAGATCGCGCGTTGCTACACGTCGGGATTTAAGTGCGATTTAAGTCAAACTTAAATCTTTTGTGAAACACCCCCGATATCTTTTGTTTGATTTCCGTTGGGGTCAAGTACATAACAGATCGATTGCAACAAAGGGAAAGAGCTAAGGTATTTAGGTTCCATGACATCTGCTCCGGCGACGATTGCTCCGATTGAAATTCTGCACGTTAAGCTAAATATTAACCTAACCTCCAAAACTGAATAAACCTTAATCCTTTATCTTTACGTAATTTTGAACCAAAAACTCTTTTACAATACAATACCCCAACTCTAACTCTATACCCTCTGAGATATTAAGGCATGAACAAATGTCGCAGAAGCAAACGTGTCACTTTTTTTGATAAGTAGGAAAAAACCTAAATTGATGAGGATTGCCTCCCACCCCAAGTCAAGTTTATATAATTATATAGAATAAAATTAAAATAATTAAACAAGGCGATGCCAAAGTGAAAAAGGGATATAATGTGGCACTCATGACCTCCTTACTCTCTTAAATAATAAATGAATGAATGGAATGAATAAATGAATATCAAACAAATAAATGAATTAATAAATAAATAAGTGAATAAACGAATAAATAAATAGATAAAAATGAAACACTTCATAGTACTGTCCTTTTCTTTTATCATGTAACAGATCCTCCCTGGCTCTCACAAAATGGGTCGGGTTGACCACGTTAAAATCCAGGACCAGACAGGCGCCGACATTGAACGTGTCGAGTTCGCCAAGCAAAAACTCGGCCTTCTTCACGTCGAACTGGACGTTGGGGACGCTCTTTTCTTTCACTGCAATGTTCTGCATTGTAGCAGTCCAAATAACAGTGACAGACGGCGTTGGTCATTCATTATGTGCTATAACAGAAAGGATAATGACCCCCTATGGGTTCATCACCATCCTTCTTATACACCAATGGAAATTGTGAGTATATAGGCCTCACTCATTCTTTAATCTATAACGATAAATCATGCTTACTCCTAATTTTTTTAGATTGACGCAAAATGACTTGCGCGCCGCTCCTCAATTCTCGCATCGCGCTGGAAACTAAAGATGCAATCTAAGACGCAAGTATGAGACGACGATCAGACCAGAAATCCGTTGCATAAAAGTATTATAGTTATTTTCCCATGCAATTGTAACTTGCATGGAATCCTTGATTCTGATTGGCCATTGATCATCGTTAAAATGGTAGTTAGCATTCATAGTTATCACAATGCTAACTTTTATGCAGCGGGTTCCAGTTGTCCCAAAACGACGCAAGTAGGCCAAAATCAGGTAGTCAGTTTAAGTTTTGTACTCGGTTTTGACACACACACACATACACAAAATGCAGGGGGTCCCTTTTTTCGGGTGAGTGGTGATGTTAGTGTATTTTTATCAGCTTTGAGGAATTATCGTGCACCTGAATTGCACTTTTGCTGAGTCTTTTTTTTTGGGGGGGGGGTGCGCACAGGGGGCCAAGGGTAATTGGTGTGGCAAACATGTATAGGGTTACCAAAAAAATAAGAATCGAAAGGCACAAAAACAGTATGGCCTTCAAAATCGCCCCGATCTCAATTGAAAGGCTAAAATTGGATGTTCAACTTGAAAATGGCATTGGAAACGCTGTTTTGACTAGCAAAATATATCAAACATAATTATGTCTACATAGTAATACCATTATTTTTCTTAAATCCTTAATTGGCGCTCGTCATGCTCGTGGGGAAAGGGGGAAAATGGTTTAGAGATGGGGGTAAGGTGATTTGATTAAAGGTGATGTCAATAAATGCAGTAGATAACTAGAAAATGAAAATCGTTTCTCGTTTACAAGGTTCCGAACGCCGCGATCCTGGGATGTCCGGATGAAGTGGATTTGGCGGGAAAAGATTTCCTAAATCCCAGAGAACACGAAGCAGTTCCGTTCCAAGAAGATGAAGATAACAAAACAGACGAGAAAAAATAGGATGGATGGAGTATTAATGATTATTTCTTTCATATTTGTGTAACCATCTTCTTTGTATATGTTGCGCAATTGTAAACTATCATACAATAATTTGATTTTGGTGCTGTTTAATTTGAAGTTTACATGGAGCTATGTGAGTCGTAATCGGCTACTGCATGTCGCATCATGAAAATGAGTAACAATGTGTGTACCAACATCGTAAGTATTTTTACTATCCATTGTATATCTAATACATTATCAGATTATCGATTCATGTATTCAAAGCGGTATTACTTTGCTTTATAGTGTTTGCTCTCCTGGAAGTTAGACAATCTAAAGGTACTCTTTGTAGCAGTGGCATGAATAATCTGAATGTCGCGGGAGCTAGACATGGGACACGGGTCAAATTTTCTAAAAAAAATTCGAGCGAGCATATACATGTATTTTGACCCTTTTAAAATACAAATTTGATTACGTTATAGACCTTGACATTGTATTTAGAAAAAAAAATCGAATTTCTTTTCCCATTTCCTTTTTCTTGTCTTCCCTTTTAACCTTATCTTTCTTGGTCGTGAATTTTTTTGGGGGGTCGATGGCCCCAAGCTCCATCCTTTTTTACGCATCTGAAATGCAATTGATCCAGGGGTCGTTTCATAAAGCTGATCGTTAGTTAGGAGCGACTTTATAAGAACGACTGGTGATCCTTTCTTACGCGCTAAACCATCGCCAATTTATCATACCATTTACCATCACAAGAAAGGATCACCAGTTGTTCTTAAAATCGCTCTCATCTTACGAACAGCTTAACGAAACGGCACCCTGGAGGCAGTCTGGTGTGAAAAAAGAAAATCTCTTGCAGAGACCTGGACTATCGTATACTGCAGGAAGATAAGTTTCATCATTTCGAAGGTGAACTCAACATTCAATAGGTCTAATATATGATTATTGAATATCCGAGATACACTTCAAAACGATGATAAACCAATTAGTTATGAAAATAATGATCGATCGTCAAAGGAAACCAAAACCCAAGAAGAGAAGCAAACTTATTAGAAAGAGTAAAATGAGAGGAACAATTTAAAACAAGTTTCATCAAAATCGGTTGTGAAATAGGCAAGTTATGGACGTTTAAAAAGTCTTGTACTTTCTATGGGTATCCTCAAATTGGCAAACATGCTTCAAAATGACTGATTTTGTGGACGACCCTATTTTGTTTTGTACACAAATTTTCATGTTTTCCCATTTATTTTACATAATTATGTCACATCATTTCCTCCTGACCTTGAAATATGTGGGGTAAGAATTATATTTTCACATGACATATATTATGCTCAGAATAGGGCAATGAGAAATTTGAAAGATAATGGGGAAAATCTTAATAATTGTGTACAAAACAAAAAGGAGAATTGTCCACCAAATAAGCCATTTTGAAGCATGTTTGCCAATTGAAGATCCCCATATCATGTAGAAAGTAAAACAAGACATTTTAATCGTTTGTCATTTTGCCTCCGACGAAGATTCTGCTAGGATCGAAAGCTTAGGCCCCTTTTGACTCTCTATTTTAATCGTCCATAACTTCCTTATTTAACAACCAAGTTTGATGAAAACTCATTTTAAATTGCTCCTCTCATTTTACTTTTCCCAATAAGATTGCTATTCTAAGGATTTGGTTTCCTTTAAGGTAACGTGACAAGACTCATTTTATTTGTCAAGTAGATTTTTTAGTTCATTCATTATTTTTTGTGAGGTCTTTGGTCCAAAATAAATTAAGCTTTACTGTAAAGCTACCTCATACTGCTGAAATAACCCTTGCCTGAAATTTGTGGAATCTATTTTTCTATGGAATAAACATATGTAATCATCCAAGCCAATTGTTTTTTTTTTCTTCATGTAACTTGAATTCGTCTAACATTTAAGCATTAGCTTTTTTAATATTGATAATAATAATGTTTTATTTACCATAAACCTCCGCCATTCTCATACGTCGAGCGCCTATAGCACTGAGCCACCATGCCCGATTCTTCGAATATACTGCAATTCCCCTGTCTGGGAAGAATACGATTTTCAACAAACAAATCTTGATACGAAAATATAATGACAATTGTATGGATGCAAGACAATACTCTTTACAATGTTCGCTGATAATATAAATCCTATGCGAATGTACAGTACATATTAAGGCAGAATTTGGTGATGTTTACAAAATAAATGAAAATTGTGATTCCAAAAATACTTAGTTCTTTTTAATCCAACATCTTAAATGTCATCTTTTATGTATACAGTCAATGATTAGACGAGTATAACTTGCTGCAACGTCGCGTTCCCTAGAAAATGAGAAGAATATGCCTACGAAATCGGTATAGGTCTACTAATCTTTTTGGCAACAACTGCATTATATAAAACACAAAATACACAAATGAAAGCATTAAAAACACAAATTATGCCAATGAAAGCGTTATAAGTGTTTAAGCAATAAACACGGTGGTTCGATCCTCGATACTTTTTTATATAGCGAGCTCCGGAAAATAAATTAAAACATTTGGAAAATATTGTACATAATGCTTTTTTCCAAATGTTTGCATAATGTTCCCTTCTTTCCAAATGTTTTAATAGGAGATCGACAGCACCATGCACCATGTTATCTTATGACTACTCTACTCGGGCTGTTTCACTACAAAGTTGACAGAAATAACAAAATACCATGGCGGCCTGTCCAGAGGTAATTAATATCCGGTTTGACCCTATATTGTTTTCGCCCGACTGACCATGCAAAAATATGAAGCGCTGCTTTAACGACCACATGCCTTAAATGGCCAAGCAATAGCAAGATAAAAGGTCGAACAAAAATTTGATATTTCCCTCTCTCTTTTACGGTGTTGGAAAACACAGGGGAGCCGACAGTAATAATCTGGTGGGAGTTATTACAAACTGGTCCGTTATCACTGCCTCACCAGCTGACAGTTAAGGTGATGCCAGCGCCGTGGCCGCTTTTCTCTTTTTGGCACCTCGTGCAACTTTTTCAGGCGCCGGCGAATAATGGCGCCAAAGAGCCTTGAAGGCGGAAGTTCGCGGACGTACGCAGGCCAGTGTGGACGATGCGGCAATTTTTGTCATAATGGAGAGTATTTTTCGTGGCATAGTCACTACCCCCACTCCAATTTCAAATTAACTCCATGCCTATCTGGGTCAGACAATGCCTCTTGTCCAAAATTGCAGTTGTTGAGTGCGCGTTCCTGGCGTGG
This sequence comes from Lytechinus variegatus, assembly GCF_018143015.1. Taxonomy (NCBI): domain Eukaryota; kingdom Metazoa; phylum Echinodermata; class Echinoidea; order Temnopleuroida; family Toxopneustidae; genus Lytechinus; species Lytechinus variegatus. The sequence continues at coordinate 11,272,617 of NC_054754.1, read as the reverse complement.
AAAAAAGGAGGACCTTCGTAAAAAGGGATAAAAAGACTACACGGTTTGATTAGGGAGCGGGAAACGCATATTTAATGAAGCAGCCAATTTTAACTCGGTGTAAATACCGCGTTGGGACTCTTCGCACCTTCTTCTTGATTCTTTACGCCGGGGACACCAGGGAACCCTTTGATGCCAACTTCAATTATTACATTGTGAAGACCAATTCATAAACGGATGTAGGATTTTGGGACACTTTTTTGAGCGATTTCTATTCAGGAATATCTACCTGGGGGAACATTTTAAACAAATCAACCGCAGATCCGACCCACTCTCTCAATATTCAACACCTTTCGTCAAATTCAGACTTGAAGGTAAGTCATATCGTTTGGTGCTCTAAAGACTTTTTGCCGTCATAAACTAAGTTTTACCCCTTTTCAGAGTTCTTGTTGTGATTTCGAAACGTAACAGGAGGCTGCCTCCACCACCCCCGATCTTACCCCATATGCGATTTGCCTCTATTTGCTTGGAAACATAAAAATGTCCTCATTGTAAATCATATCATTTTGGTTTTGAAAACTTTTGTTGGTAACCATTCCTACCAACTCCTTAACTTGATCTCGTTTTTCGGCGATATTACTGAACATCGATACATTCTGGCGGGGGAAAAGAGGTTACATATTCTACTGAATCAGATACAAACTTCTCGACATAGGATCGCGCCGAGGACGTTGCTAATGAGCCAATATGAGAAGATAATAAACCCTTGATGTATACTCGCACCTTATTTCACATTCTGCCATCATATAACCAGGGGGCCTTTTGCGATCTCTTGCCTCAATATTCCTCCCTCTTCTCGCCTTTATATCCCGCTAACATAACATTAATAGGAGCTGACGCCACCCAAGTATTAATGTTTCACCCCAGGGTTTTGCCAACATCACGCGCTCGCTTTGGCGAAGATGGTTTGGAAATTAGGACATAGAAGATGTGACAACTTATCAATGTTTGATAGATTTCAAGTGTCATAAGGGAAATGATTTCCTTGGGCTGTAGAGGCCCTGGTAGACAATAGAAGGAAAGGAAGTAACTAGATGTAGGGTATAGTTATGTTGATATGTCAGTTTTTCATAAAAGTAGCACTTTTTTCTATCGAGAGAGAATAAAATTCCCCTCCTCGGCGATCAAATTGTGTTCATACTTTTTAGCACTTCATTCGAATATTCAATTCAATTGTACCATATATTAATAGATTTTTAGTTTTCTTTAGAAAATACATTAAGTTGTAACCATGGGCCTTTTCACACTACTTCATATATCATACACTTGCTGCCATTCAAGTTATATCTCTCACTATTTTCTACTTGATAAAATTATAACTATACTCCTCACAAACCCAATAAAAGACCTTAAATTTTGGTAAAAAAATTTTCCCCTTTCTATAAACTTTTCTGGCCCTTTACCAATTGCGTCTAAATTGGATTCTCCCCCCCCTCGATTTATACTTTTGTGCTTGTTTGATTAGTTTTAAAAAATTGTATTTGTTTGCTTATTTCTACTTTGTTGATGTTATCTTTGTTCTTTTCAGATTTAGTGCAATTTGAATCCTTCATCATTTGATAAATACCTTGCATTTTAAACAGATTATCCGATCTATATGCTTTAGACCTTTTCGGATGTTTTTGTATATATCCTTTCTTTCATATCCCTCTATTTTCTTTTACAAAACTTAAGCATCTTATTTTTTTCCTATCATTATAGTATTAAAAAAACCACTTGGATTTACCTCATGATCAAAGATGAATTCTAATCCACACATTTATGAAAGAATCTAGGTTTTATCCGAACGTTAACGAAAAAAAAGCGAAGTATACCAAATGGTGGCTCATTAAAAATTCATGACATACTCGTATTCATTTATATCTCATTATTTCATAAACTAAGGCAGAAATTTTAAGGACAAATTATCGATGCACGATTTGACTAACACGTAAATGGTGAATTAGGTTGGGCATGAGGTGAATTCTACATGATACCATGAGAACACTATCCCGTTCTCTTTCTACACACAGCTGGAGTTGCCCAAAACACCTTCGAATAGCTATATCTTGGCGCATGATTTTTTAAAAAATCTAAAATCCTACCATTGCGCCAAAGAAAAGAAGAATTCTTTACGTTATGTAGCAATTGGATTTGCATATTACGATGTATCGGGGGATTTTTTCCCATTAAAATGTATTAAAATATTTTGTTTTCATTTATTGATTGATTTCTTTGAATAAATTATAAATATAATTACGATACGTGAATTTGACCCATGTCTCGAAATATATATAACCTTAGAAAACATGGAAGTTAGTGACCATGAGATAATAATTAATTTCTCTTTTTTAAGTTTAGGGAAAGTGAGAACCCCCACACCCTCCCGCAGCAAATCATGATTTCGAAACGTATACATGTGCTGAACTAATGCTTACGTTGAAATCATTCAAGGCGACATTTTGTATAAACTCCTAAATGGTCCCGTATATCTTCGCGTGCGACAGATAACAAACATTTTTGTTTTAGTATAAACATGCCTTTGAAATCCCTCCTATACCGGAATCTGGTGTGACATTTGACCGTGGATTGGAAGTGAAAATGTCAAACATTTCATGGCTTTCAGTCTTCATAATTGAAACAATGTATTTTCTCCCCTCTTTCCTTTTATGATCTTTATTACGAGGCTCAGCTCCGTAGCTGACTGTTTAGCACTTTCATTTCAACGGCATTGTACTATTACAAGTTTATGACATTATTATGTTCTTTCTTTCATTATATAGGCCTATATAACAAGATCACACGAAATCTAGATTTAACACAAGAGCTCGAATAAAAAAAAAATCATATTTAGCATATTTGAAATAATGTCAGGTTGTCATCAAAACTGGTGTAGCCGGGGGGGGGGGTAAAGGAGCCCCCTGATTTCCCAGGTAATAACGTGAGAAAAAAAAGAAAGAGAACAACACACTCGTACACCCTCATAATTATGCATAGCGTGTGCATCGTTTACGCAGGCCTGTATGTAATTATCCACGAAATGTCCCGATTCATATCAAACTGCACATTTGATTTTTTTTCCACATTTGATTGGCTTTTAAGCGTCACGTGAGAGGGAAAGACTTCGAGTTGTCACCTTTATGCAGGTACTGCCATAAATCATTACAGTTGTATTATTTTTTTTCCTTTCAGTCGTTGATTTACGTCGACGCTGGCAAAAAAATACTGTGATTCTGTTAATTAATTGACAATTAGTCTAAGCCAGTTTGGTATACCTAAGGTATCATCCCACATGGTCTAATCCTCCTTCATCTACAGCCATTTCGTGTACAAACCATCTGAATCCATCTATACCTTTTGTCGAATTTCCAGTCAGGCCATACCAATTTTGTCTAATATCTAGTTGGTCTAACACCAATTAGTATATAGGTCAATATGGTCAGACTAACTGTTTAGAAAGGGTAAAATAAAAGTAGAAAGAGGATGAATCGGAAAGTAGACCAAGTTGGTGTTCGACTACATGAAAATTAGACTAAGCAGGTATCAGACCAAATGTAAAAAAAAAAACAGTTAGGCCAAATAAAAATTACACCAATTGGGTTTGCTAATGTCATGAGCATGATGAGTGTGGTATTATACTATCTGAAAAATACACAAGCTGCTTTTAGATCAAGCTAACATAAGCCATTCTATTTGATCATGTTCCTGTATGCTTTTATCTGCAAATATATGCGATAGAGATATATTAATGAGAAGTGCAAACTACTCTTTTTCTACTATTACTAATCAAACATTTTGATTTATGTTGATAATTAACAGGCTATTCAAAAAGTTTTTCAAAGGAAAGTACTTTTAAATTCCACTTGTAGTGGTAAACCTCTCCTGTATATTAACTGTAGATGTTTTATTTATGCTGATGGCAGGTGCTACAAAGGTGTACTTCAAACACGTCAAACTGTTCTTCTGTATAATGACAATTCAGAACGTCCTACTTTTATTTAATTGATAAGGTCTTTATGGAGAATATTGATTTCACCTATCTTATTCATTTGAAAAGTTTCCTTTCAATAATCATTGTCCGAAATGGTATTTTAGATTTATTAGTCGGTTGCAAAAGCTCGTATCTTGATCGTGGTCTGTGAAACTACACGCTCATCGAGCACTCTTATGTTTATAAGGATGGCTTTTACTCAGTATATTACACAAACACCCTCACACACATCCTCACGCTCCCCCACACACCTATATATATATATATATATGTATATATATTGTTACGTAACAATTAAATAATTACAAACAAGCGTTACTATGCATGTTTATTTGAAGGGATCACATCCTGCATCCAGTCATCATAACAACATCTGTCTGAGGATGCGCTCTCTGATTGATACCACACATTGTATATACTCCTGAAGAAGACGGAGGTCCGTCGAAAATTCGAGGAAATAAAAACTATATTGGCATTGAAAGCATTACCATTTATCTTCAGCATATTTTGTTACTATTAGAGAAGCCAATACGTGAAACTTTAAGATATATATATATATATATAAAAGTATATATAAAGAGTTGTGACTGACCTGATCAACCTCAACTATGGAAAGCCAGCAACGCCAACATCTAAAATGCATGCATTTTCTAGATTATGATGTATATTATTAAATTCATCGGGGTTTTTTTACAATAATTATGGTGTGTTCGGCTTTGTTTACCAATGACATTTTACAAATTTCTTTAAAAAAAAATATGATACTGATGGATTTCGATAGAATTACGTTGATCGGATCAATCGAAATTTCTTTATGGGACGAGGCCCTGGTGAGCGTTTCATGAAGCCATTTGTAAAGTTACGCACGTCTACTCACGACTAAAGCGTATTCATCGATGGGGGTACATCATTAAAGCACAGGAAGGGTGACCAGTTGTGCGAAAATTCATTCGTAATTTTTCGAACAGATATTTGAAACACCCGCCCTGGTCTAAAGTTTATTATTATCCCGCGGGGGGGGGGGGGCAGCCAAATTCATTGCTGTACATACGCGTGACTATAAAAAACCGCGTTTGAAGGGTGGCGACAACTTGTTTAGGAGCCAAAATGTGTAAATAAAGCCCACGAAAAACTTGTTTAGGCGGTTATTTTGCACACAGAGAAAAACTCGTTTAGGGGGTGTTTGTAAATAATATGGTCACGCATGTGTAAACAATGCATTTGACTGCCCCCCCCCCCCCCGGATTCTCATGGATGGCCATGATGACAACTCCTGTGTATCATGACGCCATTTTATGAGTACTTGTGAAGGAAAAGAGTCTCTCAAAAATGAAGCAATGTTTGCATGCTATGTGCCAGTTATTAAATTACCTTATTAGATTTCTGCAGGCATCCATGAGCTATACTTAGAGACTACGATCTCACAACATCCCTCCCTTCTATCATGTCTATGGCTACTAATTTCCCTCTCATCAATATAATTATGTTTGATGCTCATCCCACGTGTGATGCATGTCTTATTGACACATTGGCGTAATTTTGTCATGAAAACACCCCGAGAAGAGGGAAAACAAGCCTTCCTTTCCCATGCCACCTTGTCTATTCTGTAATCTTATATTATCCATAATTTGGGGGAGTTGTTATACGCTGAACTTAAAGTACAATTTCCACCCCTCGCAGCACGGGCCCTTTATAAGATGCGACCTTAGGTTTGATGTGATTATTTGAAGCAGAGGGTTGATTTTTAGCGCTCTAATCCTCGCTTGGGGTTGCTTTCTTCAGTGTTTATATTCTGATGTGTATGTCATGGCATCTGGGAGCATTACAACTGTCAAAATGGACGAGTCGTCCCCGAGGTATGTAAACATTTGTCAGCATTTCATTTTAATTGACAACATAAGGTCTACAAAGGGGAATAGTTGGTCATCTGCACGAGTTGTCTTTTGAGCAGCCTTCAGTGTCCGAAGTTATGGCCTATCGGTGCCAGCATAGATTTATTTAATTTATTGTCATTTGATATTTAATTTTAAGAGAAAATTCGGATAAAATTCAGATATTTCGCAAATTATGTTGATCATTCGTATTGATTTATAATTGTATTGTATTTAAATAGGAAAATACTTTACGGCTCAACATGCTCTTAGGCCTATACATTATCGATTCCTTTGCGCGTGAACTGCGTCAATATATTCCTTGAATAAATAAAAATTGGTCACATCTTCATAATGTGCAATAATTATGACGAATTACACAATAGAATAAATGATTTAAAGATGCACATTTCATTTTGTGGGTCTTCTCTTTTCGTACGATTTATTTTGTATAAGAAGAACCCTTTTGATAACAACAGTGGTTTTCTGGATGACATTCTACGAATAATCATAAAATTGATTATGATTATGCTTTATATCATTGTAAATTTCACTTTAAAGTTTCATTTAGAATGTCGCAAAACGTTATCTTTTCAAATAAGTCTTGACTTTATTTGAGAAAAATTCAGACGTTGGTATTGTGCGAAAATTTAGACTTAAAAATACAATCTTATATTTCAGATTTCTTCTTTAATGAAATACCACATTTTGCCCATTTTCCATTCGTTTTCTTGTTTGGGGATCAAGTGCCCCAAGTCGCTCCAGTTCAGGCGTCAGTGTATTAGAAAAATCTATGCAATATAGATTAATTAGTTCAGTTTTTGTAAGTTTTCCAGGGCCAGTGATTTAGGACGGACAGGGACGTATGGACAAAAACACATGTGATATTTTTTTTTATGCTGAGAAAAGGACAAATGACTCGAAAACAAATAGTCATATAATCATGGTAATATTGATGGATTGATCGTACATGATATTATTTTTACCATTATCAAAATTTAAGTAACCGGTGTGTTGGCTCAGTTGGTAGAGCGTCCGCCTCACAACCGGGAGGTCGGGGGTTCAAACCCCGGCCGCGTCAGACCAAATGACGTTAAAAGATGGTGCTACCCTGTTTGGCGTTCAACGATTAAGGGATAGAGCCTCATCCATCTGGTGCTGCACAGTATATAGCTGCCGGGCCCACGATCATTTGGGCAAAGCAAATTTTCGGAGTATTTCATTTCATGTCTATTTCGAACAATAAAATATGTATTGTTTATTTTATTTTTTTAAGAAACAATACACTTTCTCCTGTGGGTTGCACTACCCTCCAAATAATGAGGCCATTAATGAAATGAACGTGTTTAGGTACATTATAAACAAATGCATTAAAGTCAGGGAGGGTATATACAATTATTTTCGAGTCCATAAAGCAAGGTTGCCACTTAGCCGAGATGTAGTGGCGAACTGAACGAAACGCATGCATGTTTAAATGAAAAATTCGACACATTTCAGGCACCCCCTCGAATAACTTTCCATTCCAAGAATATTTTGTCTTCCACTTTCTTCCCTTTTATCTTGAGAACATTCATTCTGCAAAAGGACGGAGAGGCTATAAAAAGCCGCCCGATTCGCATCCAATCAATTAAATAAGTGCGTCACTTATTGGCGTTCTATTGAATTTATGGGCCGATAATAAGTTTAGAAACTAATACAGCCGCAACACCTGCCCCGGAGCTTAGTTACTTGTTAATCCCCTTCTCTCACCTCTCAGATTTACATTCTGTTTGTGTCTTATCTGTTTCATCCTTTCATGGAATAATACATATGGCGCAACATCCAGGCTAAACACTGGCAATGTAAATGGTACATGTATATCCTTAAATGCGTAATTGAAATATTCAGATCATTGTGGATCTTGTAAGCAGAATGAAATATTCAATATCATCCCAAACCGAAGCGATACCTTTAATGTTTGAAATGCATCTATATTTTTTCTTACTTTTCTTTTACTTGTAAAATATTATTTGCCCTTCATGACAAGGTTTGCCAGGTACTCAACTGGAATAGACAATATGTTTAGAAGACACTCTATTCTTTTTAGCTAAAGATGTACTTTTCTTTAAAGTTTACTCATTCTCAGAAGATAGTTTTTTAATTTCAGGTCTACCAATTTCAGAAAATACAATTTCCCTAAAAGTTCGTATGTATATTCAGAAGATACTCTCCGTAAAGTTTGTCATATTTTCATAAAAAATTATTTCGCTAAAACTCAGCTCTCTTTGAGGTCTATACCTGTGCCTTGACGATGAACTGTTCTTCGTCGTTTGCTTTGATCGGGGGGTCAGGAGATTCTCAAAATCTTCGGTCGCAGAGCCGCCACACACGCGCTCAATTCACTTATCCAACCGAAAAACGGCGCCAAATAAGTTTTCTATAGGGGACCTCCCCACGTGACGTATCGAGGCACCAAGATTTAGTAACAAGACGCATCGCATCGGATATGAGTTGTGATAGTGTTTTCGTTGAACAGGCAAACCAAAGTACAGCGCAATAAGATGGGAATCCAAGAAATTGAAATGTGACGATTTGGAAAGGAGATTATAAAAGAGTATTCCAGGAAAAATAAAGGTGAAATCTGAATGATAGAAAGCAAAATCCTATCAAGACCGTCAGCATGGTCAGATGAAATGGAAGAACTACCGCTCGATGTGTGAAAGATATTGCTGGAATCACAGGAAGTCAAAAATGTATTCAAAGGCGAAATTATGAATGATTTAATTGTCAATTGAGCTGTTAAATGGAATTTGTACTGTAAGAGATTTGTAATACAATTACAAGAGGCTTGAAATAGTTAAACCACAACTTTAGTTCAACCCTACAGGATAGTACACAGTCTTTCACAGTGTTTTCACAGTGTGGGTGTGGAATACATTGTGAAATCATCTTTACACTGTTAACTAGGACGATTTTAACAGTGTTAATCACATCGACCATGTAAATACACTGAACACAGTGTGAAAAGTGTATTCACATGGTCGACTAATATGTGAAGATGTACTTCACATAATATATTCGACCATATTTTCACACTGTTGGATTTTAGCATTTTAACAGTGTTGATAATTAATTTCACAAGTCAACACTATGAACACACCATGAGAAACTGTGTTATATCCAGCGGGATAATTACCCTAGTTCAGATTACAGACCACTGTGTCCAATAAGATGTACAGTTCACCAGAAAGAGCTAAGAACTAGATTAACTGTTCTGTTAACAATTCCTCAGATCATGTAGAAAAACTGACTACTTATTTTCGTTCTTTTTGAGTTTCTGAATTGATGGCTAGAAGCCGTTCGTTCATTTTAATTTCTGGTAAAAATACAAAGATTTACAGTTCCTTTCAAACATGATGAAGTTCCATAAATCATTTTTTGAAGGGAATAGATATCACATGCCTGGGAGGAAAGCGGAAGAAACCCTGTTGCTTGGCAGCAACAGAATGATGAGACAGAGCTGCCGGTATGGATATGGCGTTCGGAGGGATGACAATGATTTATTTCCCCCAGGAGAGTAGAACATTTCCGGAAGAGTGGGGAAGTGTTTCTTAAAATCAACAACACATGATTACAATATTTCATAATTAGATAGTCGTTAAAAATTAGCGTCGATAAAGCACCGTTACAAAGAACTTCTGCATACCCGGTCACAGGCCTATATACAAGCATGACAAGGGAAAATATAGTTTATAAGATTCTAAAATAGAACATTTAAATCCCCATCTCTCAACATTTTTGGGGCATAATGGGAACGTTCGAATACGATAACTTGGACCGACCCGTAAGTCACCATCCGAAAGATGTTGTCATGTCTCGAGCCTATAATTATGTAACTTATATCAAATTAATAGCTTGAAATACATGAATAGTGTAGCAACCCATGACGCCCTGTCGAGTTGAGTATTCAGACGGGACTAGCATTCCCACGTTTTTCTTACTCTCTCACTTTCATTCTTTCTTTCTTTATCTCTCTCTCTCTTCCTTTCTCTCATAAAATCTATCAATATATTGATTTTGAATAAATTCAAAGAAAATGAATCAGAGAAAAGATGGGGAAAAGGAAAGAGTTGAAGAAAAGATAAATAAAGCAAAGAAAAGACGAGCACAAAGTAAAAAGAAAAATAAATAGGTATTCAAGAAAATAAAAAGAAAGAAAGAAAGGAATGAAAAAGGAAAAACGGAAAAAGGAATGATATCGAGAGGGAGAGAGAAAGAGAAGGGAGAAGAAATAGAGGGCGATTAGAAAGAGATAATTATACTACGCGAGAAAGAAAATAAGAATGTTGGAAAGATCTGCTTTATCATTTAGAATGGAAAACAGCGGGAAAATGTACAACAGAGAATGTGAGAGTATTATTTCCAAGGCCTAAAACATGTAAAATCCCGTCGAATGGAACAGTGATGTACAAATGGCTTAGCGGCCTATGTTTTTACCATTTGTGACAGGTGAGTTGAATTATTCATTTTGCACTCAAATCATCAATCACGTATGAATGTCGAAGATGTATCAATTTTTCTCCGGCGTAATTTGACGGATTACTCCTGTCACTATTGATCGCCAAAGAGCATTAGCAAGGGTGCATGGAATGAAATTGTTTTCTGTGCGATGATAAAAAAATGTTATATGGATCCTAGTTGTAAAAAAACGAAAGTGTGATTTTTAATTAGAAGGAATTGGAATTCAAAAGGGGAATGATGGAGGATCAAGTTAATTTTTCCAGATCATGATAAAAATAATGTTTCATTGTTGAGCGCTGAAAGAAATGTAGAGATAGGGGAAGGGAGGGAGAGAGTGATAGTTAGAGTGAAGGGAGAAGGGGAGAGGAAGAGGGAGAGACTGGGGAGTGAACTTCGATGTGTATACATTGCAAAATGAAACCCATTAGCGAAGGTAAAGGAGGAGGGGCTACGCTTTTTACCGAAACAAAATAAAAGAAGAAAGAACACATGCATCAAAAACCGATGCGTAGGTAATGATATAGATTTCTGAGGTTCTTTTCTATTCCTTTGCCGTTGTGAATGTAATATAGCATCAATCAGTAATTGTGGAAGGTCTGTACACCGAGCCATTAGTAACATCCATGCATCAAGGCTTTCGGTGCACATTGATCGTCTGTTGTTTATCATTCCACTCAAACCTTGATTTAGGAAAGGAGAGAGTGACAAGGGGGGGGGGGGTAAGAGTGAATTAGAGGGGGGTGCGAAAGGGATCGGAGAAGCAGGAGGTTGAGGGAGGGAGACATCAAAAGGCGATGGAGGATGATGGGTTAGGGACAATGGCAACGCATGTGAAAAAATAATTACAAACCCACACTCTCACCCAGAGAGAGAGATAAAGGGGAGATGTAGGAATAGGGGGGGAGGGCTTAAGAAAAACCTAGGTGAAAAGGTTATAAGCACATGCTCCATGCATGGCTGGGTTACATGCAGCGTACACCGCCTCCTGCACCTCCCCCACAACCGCGTTCTCCGATTACCGCCCAAGAGTAAACTTAATCTCTAAAGTATATGTACACACAGACAATGTCGTCTGCGCTGATCTCTCCAACGCGACCCCTTGAAAGGCGTACTGTATTACTCTCAAACACCACTTTTCTTTCTCGTAATCGTGGTCGTTTCTTCTTCTCAGTAACTTGTAAATTGATCACATTTACAAAGTAGGGCATATTATTCTAAATCTGGGTGTCTCTATATACACGGCGTCGACAGGAGCGCGGAGCGCAACGGGGCTTCCGAATCTTTTCACGATAGATAGGCACTCATGTGTGCTCTGTTGGGCGGTAATTATTTTTTCATGGAGTTTGTATTGCATTGCTCGGACGCCGCTCCTAGCTATATAGATGCTCACTGCAGCAGACGCTAACGCGAAACACGTACAGCCGAGGATTAGAGCGCAGATTTAACAATGGAGCTAGTGGCGATATGTACACATCTACTACAGATCTCGGGGGCTTTAAACTAGCACCCCGGACGATACCAGTTGCATTCTGCTGGATAACCTCGGAGGGATATTAATCCTACCCCTCGGGATCACATAAAACTTACTTGGAGTTGTTCTTTCTCTCAGGTTAATACACACCAACGATACCATCATGCTGAAATCAAAGAAGAAAGTGGAGTAAGTATTCAAAGCTACATCAAGCTCCTTATTATCGCCTTTTGAAATTATTGGTGAAATATTTTCCTACCATCATTTTTTTATTTCATTTTTCAAACTTTCCATTCGTTGCCACTGGAGAATCGCGAAAAAGTAATCTATTGGTTAAACCGTTTTGCTTAAATAACATTCATGACATTGGCTAGCTCTGCCCTAAATTTATATTGATAATTACTCTTCTTGTCGCGAAATGCGATAGCAAATGCACCTGAAGAATCTTACACCATTTTTAATCTCGGTACCCAATTTTTATTTATGTTTGGGAAGTTGTGCAATACGTCCTACACCACTGGCAATTTTCTTTCAGAATTCTATTTTTTAAGCTGGATTATTAACTTTTTTTATTTCAAAAAGTTAAAAGGGGCAACGACATTATTTTTTTTACATGACTGGGATCACAGATATTGAAGAAATAAGTCGAGAAATTCCAGCATTCGTGCTGATAAACCTTCTAAAGATATAATTTAATTTATTGCGGAATAAGACAAGCTTATTTGTGGATTGTGTGTATATGATTCGGCGATTGTCACTTGAGGTTTTTCGACACATTTGAACAGTTTTTTTTCACAACCCATTTTCTGTCTTTTATGAAAACAATGAACGAATGAAGTAATGTATTTAATGAAATATGCGAAAACAATAGTATATCTATTGATTGATATCGGATTTAAGTTCTTTTCCTGTTATTTCATCTGCTGAGATGCTTATTGCATTGACTTATTTTATTTTAGTCATTCCTAAATTAAGCAATCATACACTCACAATGTACATATATTGACTCAAACATCGGAAATGTGTAGACCATATTTTCTTTCCATTTTATTTTCTTTGGTATGTTCCATCCCCTTTGCACACATGGTGTAAAAAAATAGCAGTTTAAAACAGAAACGCGATCCAAATACGAAATCAATTAAATACGTCATGTATTGACTACTGACCCCATTTCAATACATCACAATCAACATCCTTGTTTGAGAGAGGGGAAAACTTCATTTCCAAGGCTTAGATATTGGAAATTTACAATCGAATTACGAGCAAATTGGCCTTCGTTCTTTCACCCTCACCGTGCACGGAATTACGAATTCCACCACATGTCATGGGGAGAAATGCCATGCAATGTTGTCGAATATCTGTGGATGGAAATGCTCATTTCTGCTCTGCCAAAATGTCACGTGGGAGTTTCTAATCAGGTTAAATACCAATAGAAGTTGATTTAATTCATTAATTATTTCCCGTATTCTCCGGCATGAGCTGCATGGGAATTCGCGCGAGACCGAATCATATCACATGTGCGTATATCCGGACGAGACACGCATGTTATACATCTATGTCTGTATTCAGACTTTACCATCACCATGTGTACATGTATTTAGAGTTGTTGTGATTGCGTGCCAAATGAAAATGTGGTCATTCTAAATGTTATCCATTTTCTGTATCATGACCATCTTGTGCACTTCATTTTCAATATTACAAACTGTATAACAGAGCACAAATATCTGTTTTTTCTATTTGTTTCGCTTGCAAATATAGCACAATCTGGCCTCTATCCTGACAAAAATATCAACCAAAGATCTTAGTGGATCAATTTCCATTAAAAAGAATACAATCAGATCCTAAAGAAATGGATAACTAAATGAATATTTTCAATTTCAGTAATGATCCTCATTAATCAAGTGCAAAGATATACGGACAGGGGTCGCATTTCTCATTTATAATTCGAAGCTGTTCTGTCTTTTTCTTGAAAATTCCATCTGTTCCTTTTGACATTTTGATGTAGCATGAGCGCAAAGAATAGCAATGGAAATGTCAATTTGACCTGCTGATTGCGTGTCGTATCCAGACAATGTTAATGATTTAAATTTGAGAACGATATTCAACAGTTCAATATGTAAGTGTATTGTTCTTCATGTTAAAGCGTGTATGAAGCCACGGCCCAGAAGCTCAAATTGCTCAGCAAATTACATGTACACCTATCGTAGAAAATTGTAGAAATAACATGACAGTTCAATTTAATGTTACAATAATGACACGAAGCGGTATTTTGTAAATCCAGAACAATTGTCCACTTTCTAAATTTCTCAGATGGAAAATCAATCTATTAGATCGCGATGGGGAACCAATCCAAAATTAGATTGAAAATAATTTATGATTGAGTTCTAAATCTATTGAAATTTTCAATATAGTTTTGGATTGGCCTCTTATTGCATTCTAAAGAATTAAGAAACCGTTATGAATACAGGGTGTACATTGGTAACCAAAAAACTACCTTATTCATGAATAAATTGAAAAAAGGTGGATCCCATGAAATAAAATAACAGGGTATTGACACGATTGAAACATTCTGGAAGGTTGCTTCAATCTTCCACCCACACCCTTATCATGTTTATATCTTTTGTATTTTCTTTTGCTCTCCACGCTTTCCAAAATAATGTGTGGACGAGATTCTCATGCTTTCAAAACGTCACAATTCTGTTTAGCTCAGTGATCATCACTCATATGCCCGGATCAACACATGCTTGATTTGGCCGTCTGAAATAACATCCAAAGCTCGATACAGCACATGCAAATGTCAACATAATAATGCTTGGGGTCGATTTTCTTTAGAGGATTTATGGATAATTTGCCTGAAATGCTCGAAAGGACACGAAAAAAGCAAATGTATATGTTTTCCACTATATTCTTTGGTTATCATTTTGTATCATGCATGTACTTCTTCTCATGAATGTATTTCCTCCCCCACTCATCTGTTTTTTTCCCTTCTGTTTTGAAACGTCTGTATGAAGCGTGATATGAATTTCATAAATTTTCAACGTGATAATAAACAAATACAGGAAAATGGGATGTTCTATATATTTTCTTTACAAATTACAAAAGTAAAATTTTGCAAATATTTTTGTTCTCTTGCTCTCTCTCCCTGCTCCATGCTCATTATTTCAATATTTATTCATTTTTTAATTATTATTGTCAAATAACTTCTTTTCTTTTCTTTTTTTTACCTTTTAGTTTGTTAAAAGTTAGTTCATAACAATACTTATGCTTACAAAATTCCGCGATCGTTTCAATAAGCCTAAGTGATGCAAATTACAGCTCATCGAGAATACAGGCCGGAGGCACTAAACCAGTGAAAATTTGCTTAACATGCTTGGGTTATTGTGGAAATAGACACCTGTAATTGATTATGATTATTTATTTTGCTTACCTATTTTTCCAATTAAATAATTTAGACGTCCAAGTTATATTGTCAACTTTAAAGACTACAATCTATCATGCATGTCATAGGTATATAGGTCGGGGTAAAAAGATGAAATTTTCATCCATTTTGTTGATCTTGTTAGTCATGTTAGATGAAGAGCTGTAATAGTTTGCAAAGTGTGTGCATCTATGCTAAGCAATTAGGCCTGGGTCTTACCACCAATGTGAAATTGTGCTTAGTTGTCAGCAATAAAACTGTTTAACATATAATGATTTGGTTGCCCATTTTTCGTAACTTTCGATTTGAGCGGAACTTTGCAATTTATCAAGTCATTGTGCTCATGCTGACTGCAACTTTCAATTTGAATGGAATTATGCTCCATCATTATCAAGGATATAGGTCGAATGTTAACGGACTAAATGGCAGGTTGCATTTGTCAGTTGAGGTTGAATTTCTGTATGATAGATGATGGTGATTTTTCAGCATATTGAAATAGTCATATGCAATGACAAATTGGAAATCATTTTCGTTTCCAAGCAGCAAATTGGCAAACCGGGAAGAGTTATAGAGATGTCTTAATTAAAGTCCCGCCTTCCTAACATCAATCAGCAGGCCTACCCCCTTTCCATGACAAGCAAACCATGTTTGCACTTTTTACTCGATCAACATCATTAATTTCATGTCATATTAACTAAGGAATGACTGCCCTAGTTTTCATTATGAACTGCTCTAATTGGGGCGTTCACAAAGAGGCTTGATTGTTAAAGCAACTAGCTGCGAGTGATGAAATTGGGGTGCTTTATAAGAAGCGAACCAGTCCATGTTGTGAAAGAATCGCACTTTCCGGTGTATAATGGCAGCCCACTTAACCCCAACAGTGTTACAATAACAACCATTTTTTTTAAATATCAATATGCTCTAAACTAATTCCATAACATTGCACAGAAGGCTTGGCGCGCCCGGTTAGCAGGCGTGGGGTGGGAGGGGGTAGGCGATGGGCGGTGGGAGCGCTTGCCCCCCAAAAGGATTTGGAAAAGAAGGGGAAATCGAAGAAATTGGAAATCGATTCTCCTGTTCTGAGTCTTTGAAGTGTTTGACAATTCTTTCTGTAGACCGAAACATTATTAATATTTAAAAAAAAAAACAGATGGCAATATAGTATGTCATTTTGTCATTAGAATAATGGAAAAGTCTATTCCATTCTTACTTGTAAATCAGTAAAGAAGGAAAATTAATAAAAAAATTAATGCTTGCATGAGATGTGCAAGCAAATATGAGATGTGTTGATTATAGAATCGTGATGAATCCATGGACATGTTTGAGGTCTACTTTGATCGACATAGGCCTTTAACTTCTCTTAGCTCAGTATAAAATACCAAGGTGAAACCTAAGACAAATTTCAGTTTGATCTTGCTGTCTATTTACGCATGAAATGATTACGGAAGCCAAATTATGCTTTTGATATAAATTCATCATATTTGCTGAAAAGAAAATTACCACATCAAGTCCAAATATTCGATGAATGTAATAAAATAAGAACTGCGATCTAAATGTTGCAAGGGTGGGCGAAAATATTATATTTTTCTAGTACTTTGTGTTCAGTGATACTCTTGTAGAGTATGAAATTAGAAATGTATATTTCGGGATATATTTTGTTATCATAACCCCTTTAGCCCCGTGCGTGTGACAGATAAGTTCAATGAATAATGCATATTTAATGAATCATTGAATGAGTACCATATTGAAGAATATAGATGGCAAAGATCATACACACAGGTTCACGGTATTACGATTCAGCAACGAATGTCAGTCTCCCTGTATATATTTGCCCTCATCTATTGCAGAGATGGCGGGGAATTAAGCCCAATCCCGCATTTTCCAAGGCCAATGAAATCCCATGTGTCGTTCACCTGTCGTTTGGAGATACGTGAATGGAACGAGTAGAAACAGGAAATGTAAAGGGTCATGTGACCCTAATCGTTAGTCGGGAGGGATTGTGGGAGCGAGTTCAATGGTTATTTTTGTTAGCTGGCTGCTTGTTGAAAACTTTACAGGGGCCATATAGAACGGTTTGGAGGGAAGCTGACCATGAAAGAAAAAAGAAATCCGACTAAAAACAATCAGATAGTCATTTTTCGTTTTTGTACATGTTTGACGAAGTGTGTTTGTGTGCGTGTGTGTATGTATATGTCGCGGGGAGATTGAAGAACCCGCACCCATGCTTCCACGGCCCCTCTTATACACCCGCACCCCTGGTTCCACGCCCCCTCTTATACACCCGCACCCCTGGGGAGCGTTTCATCAATATTTTGATCCGACAAGTTGTCAGATCTGACATCTTTCCATGATTTTGATTGGCTGAGAGGCACTGTTCCTATTTGGTAACTCTCGGATAAAATGAGACTTGCCGGATAAAACGTCCGACAAGTCCTTTCATGAAACGCCCCCAGGTTCCAGGCCCCCTCTTATTACTTGCATGCAGGAATCGTTTCATGGTTTGAAATATCCGAAATTGATTGCTTGAAATATATGCATGGATGATCGCTACGTACCTTTACTTTCCTCGTGAACTAATGTGCACTTTCTTATAGTTATTTTTGTTTAATCCATCTCGGGTTTAGAACGATCTTCAAAAATTGGTATTTCATCAAGGGGGTTGAAGGAATGGAGTGAAATTAAACTAGCAAAAGACAAAATGGGTGATAACGTCAACAAAATTGTAGAGTTTCTAAGCCATTAGGAGAATTATATGCAATTAGTAATGTAAAAATCTCAATATTTTGGGGATTTTTGATCGTCTGGCAAAAAAAAACCCTTCTCCGGTGGAACATTATTATGGAGTAATGATAATCCTATTAGACTGCATACAATCTTACAGCACATTTTCTTCATTTTCTTTTTAATTTGAAATTTTAATGTTTGATACAGTAATCGCAAATATGCATAGGAAAATGATTTCATATATGCCTTTTCTGAAATCAGAACTACCTAAAAATTATGTAGAATGATAAGTTATTTTCATTTTGGAATTCCTTAAAGGTTTTGGTGAATTTCAGACCCCAGCATTAAAAAAGAAATCTTGCATGAATATGCTTGTCTTAAATGCAAGTTAATGCACGTCAGTCATAAGTCCCTGATTAATCATGAAAACGGCCAAAAACGTCCAATTAAACTGATGACAAGTCACCTACTTTCTGGGAGAAGATATAGATTACTAATAACAAAAGCAACCTTGAGTATTCTTTTCCAACTAACGGGTATATGGAAAGCAGATGAAAAACAGGGGGTAAAACGCTTTCCATAAAATTTTCGTACAAGTTTGATCTTTCTCATTTTGAATAAAATACCTCTTCTCATATCTGTTTTCTCTCTCTTACACACGCGCACACGTGCACACATCCACACACACCCTCTCCCACACACCCTCACGCACACACACACACACACATTATTTTTCTCCCTCTCTGTCTGTTGGTCTCTCTCTCTCTCTCTCTCTCTCTCACACACACACACACACACTCACGCACCCACCTACACACACCTGATGATGACCATGATGAACATTAATCTTTATCATCAAATAATCTGTATCCAACATTTCCAATCTAAAGTTATCCAAATATTTTGTTGCTTACAATCGCTTTGTAGCCTTGCATTACATGCACGTTCCAAATCAACACTCAACACCCAGTCATGTATAGATAATAGAGGAAGATGCTTATACTCCTGATTGCAATAAAATCGAATGATTTCCTTTGAACATCCATTATGCGCATCCTCGAATTAATGGACGGAACGAACTTGCAATTTAGTAATGCATGTTATATGGAAAGGTAGTTTTATTTTCCCTCCCCGCGATCATGATGGGATGTTTGCTTAAGTTGACCGATTCTTTATTCTAGATCTCTTTGCAGTTCCATTAAAACACCATCAATTAAGAAGACACGGTTGAATATCAGAAATATTGGACAAATTGATTGATGTCCAAAAAGCAAGTATGAAACCAACATCTAAAACGTCGTACTCCAAATCTTGCTGCCCCCTCTCCCCTACATCTCTCTTCCCTCAGTCTGTTTTCCTCTCTTTCTCCCTCTCTATCTGTCTCTCAATTTGCCACGCTTATCGTTATTATTATATCGTTATACTTTAACCCAGATAGGAGATTAAGCCAGAAAGGAGACCAAGTGGAATGCTGTTATTATTATTAATATCATCATCATTATTATTATTATTGTTACTATTATCAGCATTATCATAATAGACTGCCCGCCATACATGTGCATCATGGCACCGAATCCTTAAAATCAACGGTTTGTTTAACCGATGTAAAACATCTTTGCCGCTGTACATGTCGTTGTCCTGCCTCGATACTTAAAACAATCACGAACTTATAGCTCGATGAAACCAAAATCTATCTTTAAACTGCTCCAATATTCGACTGTTATCATATTCCCCCCGTGTCTATATTAGACGTTCATATCTAAAGAAGATTAAATAAAATGGCATAATAGGCGCCATTTTGTATGCCACTGTATCCAAACTCATCATTATAATGTTTTTGCTTCGCGACGCACAGCTGATGCAAGAACACAGTCATGTATTAAAAATGCCCGTCTAATGTCAAAGTACAGCTGGGAGGTCATGGTCAAACATTGGTGAACCGGAACATGAGTGTCGTCCAAAGTTTCGGAGCTGAGGAAAATTCGCAAATGAGTTGTTTGTCAAGAGTCCAGGATGGAAATGCTGTTTTGATTGACCAATTTTCAACAAAGACCTCCCCCTGTTCTTTGTCATTTGAAGGGTATTTTCAATACATTGTCTTTGTTCTTAAACGCGTCGTCCATCGTCTAGCGATAACTCCCTATTACCGACACGATCGATGTCACGCGCACCACTAAACTGCCATTTAAAATTGTTTCACACCATTAATGCCATTCTTATTGTTCTCTATGTCGCGTTTGAATCGCACCATGTGTACCATCTATCATGTACCTTGTTCAAAATGCACCCCACTTCACAATCTGCGTGACCGGTAGCTTTGAGGTGGTATATTTCAAAGTCACCTACCAGGGCGATGTTTCACGAAGAGTTAAGTGTGAAATAGAGTCATATTTGTAACCAGACACGCCAGAGCTCTGAGATTAATAACGTGTTCTTGCTTTAAGAACACGGGTTAAGGTTTCGTTATTCATCTTAAGCTATTGCGATCGAAATGACTTGGGAACACGTTTTCGCTTGTCGCAGTCTGGCCTTTCGTAGGCCACTCTCAGCATTTTACAAACAGATTTTTTTTTCTGTGAAACAGTCCCTGCTGGAAACACGGTCTAATTATCCTCACCTCATTACCTCATCTCATCCTCATCCTTGTCTCATCCACCCCAGCCTCTTCTTGATCTTTCTCCCATCATCCTCCTTCCTTTGATTTCCCTTGTGGGTCTTCCGGCACGTCTCAGCTCCGTCACCCGTTCTCATTACCTCCTCGTCTTACCGGTCCTCCCCGAGTTTCCCCGCGGGACTGGTGTCGGGGGATTTAGGTCCAATTTAAGAATTATCCATTTAATCACAATTTGTTGCGCTTGCTTTCTGTTCTTCAGTATCAACCTCTCTGTCTATGGTTTCTGTGTATGTCTCTGTCTGCCCCCCCCCCCTCTCTCTCTCCTATTTTTTTCTCCCCCTCTCTCAACCCCTCTTGTATAACTCTTTACATAACTATCTACCATAGATTAAGATACTTTCTCCGTCTCCCCCCCCCCCACCTCTCTCCCTCTTGGCATGACTTGATCTCTCGAGGGCCCTCTATCTCCACCCCATCCAAGTCTTTTCTCCTCTCCCAATCTCTGCCTCCACATGTTATGTCCTAACACGTCAGCCCCTCGAGCCTCTGTATACATTTACGATACATATTAGTTTTATGAATATGATGGAGTCAAAGAGAGCCCTCTATTTTCATGTCAATACCAATCTCTCATCCCTCATTATCGTTGGCACTTTCCTTTCTTTCCCTTCTATTACTTCATCGTCTCCTCTTTTCTTGTTTCTCCAATTAGATTAGATTACATATCTCGGTTTTTTTCTGGTCAACCAATTAAAAACTATTTCAATGTCGAGACGACCCCTTCCATTACACACTTCTTACCGCACCCGGGCTTTCTCTTTTCTTATCTTGCAAAAGGACAAATCCCATTCCCCCTCCTTATTCGCTATTCACTTCTTTGTCTCTTTCTGTCTCTGCAACCCTCTCCCCCTCTCACTCTGTCTCTTTCACTTTTTTTCTCTCTATCTCTCTATCTACCCCCTGACTCCTTTCTATCCTTTCCTCTCCCTTTTCCCCCTCCCTCTTTCTGTTCTCTCCCTTCATTTTCATCTCTTCTTTCCTCTACATGTATACGTAATGCATTAAAAGTATCAAAAGGCTAGCGATCTAATGATTAAAATAATTGGTGTTTCGTGTTTCTATTTCCCTTGATAGTACTTAAGCCATTTCGTGATGTTGTGTTAATTAATTACCATGATAGCAATCACAATTAAGAACTCGTTTGAATGATTGCATTTTCAAAAAAAAAAAAAATAGCGCTGGTGAGGGGTGTCTGTTTGCTGGGTAAAGATAAGCATTGATTTTAATACTTAAAATATATACGTTAGTGAGTTGAAATCACCAGCGAGCCGTTTAATTTCTTTCCTTCCACAATAACATTAATAACTTAAATCGTCATACATATTATTTAATGGAAATCATAACCAACGAAAAAATACTTTCAATCAATTTAAAACGAACAACATATGCCGTATAATGGCGTATATGGTAATCACTTTTGAATTCGCATTTAACTTCACATTTGTAAATAAATTACAGCTATTATTTCACTGTTTCATACACAATTTAGTCAAGTCTCGACTTCTTAAATGTATTTGTTTTGTAATGTTTGTAATAATCAATCTGCACTAACGTTACATTTTGTGAAAATGAGGCCCGTTACCATTGTTAAAGAAAAGTTTTGTTTAAACTCAACTGAATACAGTGAATAAATTAGGAACATTACACAGAAGCCCGAAATGGCTCTTTCGATTGGCTAAACATATCAAGTTGTTGTTTGGTGTTGTGATTGATTGAAATATTTTTCTGATGCAGGCCCCGATTTATGGCAAGATAAGCAACACACAATTTGAGAAAAAAGTTAACATTCTTTATATTAACTAGGGATATCAAAACGCGATAGGAAAACCATACAATGGATTAGGAACCAGACTAAAGTAATAGACATAATCAAAGCAATTAAATCAATGAAATGGAGATGGGCTGGCCACCTTGCAAGATCACATGATAATAGGTGGACCAAACGCATCACAGAATGGAGACCATGGCTAGGATCACGAAATCGGGGTAGACAGAAATTGAGATGGAGTGACGAGCTCACAAAATTCATTGGTGTAAATTGGATTGCGTCAGCACAAGACAAGCACCTTTGGCACCAACTTGAGGAGGCCTTCGTCCTGCAGTGGGCTGAACATGGCTGATATGATGATGATGATGATGATATTAACTTTCTATTTTCAATTTGGAAGTTGAGAAAAACATGTGCGAGCTTTCATAGTTGTAGTATATACGCAATGATACACAGCTGGTAAAGAGAAATCAACGCAATTTATCGATATTATTTTCATATTACTATTTCGAGCATTGAACTATAGCGCAGTTTCCTTTAACAATAAATTGATCCACATTGTGCTGCACTCAACCCAGGTGAGGCAAATCGGTACCTGGTATGAATTCATTCTTTAAAATGCGTGTGCGCTGGAAGTAATTACGGCCGCCAAGCTACATGCATAGCTGGGTTAATAATATCCAAGTCCTTTTGAAGGGCTTAGACAATAGAGGCGTAATGCGCTGTACGAAAACCGTATATTGCTATTATAATTTATTTTATTTATTTGTCGATTTATATTAACAGGGTAGCCCTTTCAGTTACAAGAACTGTTCGACCAAGGGGCCCTGTATCAACAGAAATTAAAAACATGACAAAACAATATCACATAAAAATCGTCAACAAAATGAACATATGTGAGAAAGGAAAATGTAATACATAAAAGTAAAAAAAAAATCAAAATCACTATAAACTTATGATAACAGAAAAAACAGAAAGTATTCATGGAAATCTTAAAAACATATTTGTGTGAGGGATATCGATTAACATTGTTTTTTTTTAAGAATTAAGTGAATTTGCTAAACGGAAAGAAGAGGATAACGTATTTCATATTTTAGAGCCATGATAACAAAATGATCTTTTATAATATTCGGTTTGAGATTTTTCAATAAAAAGGGGACAGTTAATTGAATATCTAGTTTCGAAATGTATTGTTCTAACTATATCCTGAATATATTTTAGGGTTATATTGTGCATCACTTTATACATCCATATTTGTAATTGGAAATCAACTCTATCTGTGACGGATTGCCATCCTAAAGATGACAATAATGTAATTCGGGGAGTTAAATAATGTGCGGTAAGTATCAGACGTGCATAGCGGTTTTGAAGCTTTTGTAATTTATCCAGATGGCACTTTGCTGAACAGCCCCATAAAATTATACCATAATCAATATGTGATAATATCAAACTATCATATAGCAATTTTAAAATTCTTTTATTTATTTGGATTTCATTTTCAACTTTTCGTGATTAACTCTGTATCATTGCCTTGTATGCATTTCTGCACCCACTACGCTTTGATCTATCGAATTGTACCTCATTTCTAGTAATCAATATTGACTCTATTAGTATTAGTCATACCGAGGTGATGTAACTTTCATATTTAGCTTGGATGAAGGTATTTTAAATCATTGCGTCAAAATAACTCACCTGGCTTCGGTCAGCACGATTAACAAGAAAATTGGTTAATTGAATCATGTAGTCAGCATCGCTTCCATGGAATGCTTAATGGGTGATTCAACGCGGCTCTGTTCGGCTTGGAATTTACGTCACTTTGGTTATATACTCTGTGCATTTTGTTGCTAGGCCATTTGTCCCATATGATTTGTTGTCGATCCGATTTTATTTGGATTAATTTGATGGTTTTAAAGCTTAAAATGCAATTCATTTTGTTGCTGGGCGATTTATGTCATATGCTTTGTCATCGATTCGCTTTGATTTAGATTAATTTGATGGCTTTTAAGCTTAAAATGCAAAAGGGCCCACTTCCTCTCAAAAATATACATCTATAAAAAGAAAAAAAGGAGACGGTCGTTTCGATGTATCAAAGCTTCATATAAAAGCGGGATATTATTGTTAATTGACCCTGTTGGTGATTAAACAGATTTTACTATATCATCCTTCATTAAACGATGCAAAAAACACAAAGTGTATCCAATGTTTATTTCAATAGTAATAAAAATAGTCAATGCTTCTATAGAATATAACAAATGTCATTTTCCTCATACGGTATCGATTGAAAATGAATTTGATAATTTTTATGAATAAAAATCAATTTCACACTCACTTTTTTCTCATTATTTATTGCATGATAATTTGTTTTCACTGGGGAATTAAAGTAAAAAATTACAAAGTGAATGACACTCCATAAAAAGAGTTTACCTTGGATATTCCCCAAGCTTACTTTGGATATTCTCCTTATAATTTAATGAAAATATTGACCAAGTGGTGCACAGGGGTTCAGGATGTTGTCAACAAACTTAATGATCGTCCGAACAACTATACAACCAGAGTTCCGCGGTCATTACTAAAAATCACCTCAGATTAGCAAGATAAAAGGACGGGCTCAGATTTTAGCACATAACATTGTAGTTGTCAGGTTAGCATATCCTATGGATTTCTGAATTGGGTTTTTCACAGGGACCATCTGGTCCCGAGAGGCAACGGTTGAACGAATTGCCTGGAACCAAATATTTGAAAAACAAAAGGGTTTTCTTTTTAACATTTCGGCCGTGGTCACTGTATCGACAACGTGGTAGCCCCCCCCCAAAAAAAAAAAATTACCCCCATTAATTCATATTTATTAAGGGTTTAGACACAATTTATTTAGACTAGAATAAAAAATAAAAATAAATGAAAAGCAAATATCATACAAGCACAATAAAGATAATAAAACGCAACCATGGTTACGTTTTATTCAACGTCTAAAATCCATTTCAATATTCATCACACGCAATGCCTTTATTAAAACATGGAGATCTTCATGAAGCACACGAATCTTAATAGCCTTATCAGAAAAGGTGTTTCTCAAATCTAATGAATTCACAAAATATGTGCGACACTTATGAAAATATAATTATACGTGGGGCATAGGTGAGAGGAAGGTGTTTTAGTCCGTGCATGTGCAAAATTTTTCATGAAGTATCACATTCAAGAAAAACAACGCCTGAAAATCGTGTCAAACTCATTTTCAACTCGTCGTTAAGTAGGCCGCCTATATAGTGAAGTGAAAGTGGACAGGTAATATTAGCTGGCGCAGCTCTTGAAGCCCGCTAACAGCCACTTGAGGGGGCACAATACCGACACAATATTTGAACAAGCGTTACACACACGCCAATCATTATAGGAATATGGATATTACATTTTTCATCTCTCTGTCTCTCTCAGCGTATATTACACCAACGACATTTCCCGCGCTCGGCAGCGAAAAGGCGCCAAAGTATCCGTGCGCATACAGTACTTTGCTCACCCCACCGAATATGCATCCGATATTCATACTTGACGGCTTTTACCAGCCATGCATGCTCAATATGAATTAATGGGGGTAATGAGAGCTCGAGAAGGGTTTAGACTCAGTCGGCAGGTTATATTTCAGAGTGGACTCTAACGGATTTGCTTTAATCAGACTACGCGGGATGTCAAGACTGGTTGTGGGATATTTGGACCGCTTATTCTCGATTGGACTCAACTAATTTGCTCAGGATCCACAGACTCTATTTAAACATCTCAGATTTTAAACAAGTATAATATCTTGAGATCGGGTCGATATCTGTAGGTCTAATTCATCTAGGTGCATTGTCAAGTGCTTGGTTGGTTTATGTATTTTAAGCTCATCAGCCGGTTCCCACTTGCGTACAGACAAGTGACAGCGTCAACCCATTTTTCCCGCCATCGTTATTATTTGTTCGCCACCTGTAGGGAATCAGTGAGTATATTAAACACGTGTGTTTTTTCACACCATGGTATATTGATAACACTTGGATATACATATAGACAGAGGCATTGTTGTGTGTATGTGTCTCTGTCAATAAACAGAAACAGCTTTCAATTTTCAAGAGCCTTTTCAGGGACCTTTCCATGAACCTCAATGTTCAGGACCCAAGTGGTAATTGTGACGAAATATGGCATCGGTAATACATTTGGTAGGCTATTCTTAGGAATGCCGCTTTCAAAATAACACAATATTGTAACGGTCTAGATGCAATATGCTATAAATATGATAATACACATGAGGATGACTTAACATTGGCCTTCTAGAGTACACGCGTGTCTAGAATAATTGGTATTGGTTTTTTAATTTTCTTGAAAGGTTGTGAATATTTCATTATCATTCAACATAATATACTGTGGATATTATCAAAAGAAACAAAAATCATAGTATGGATCTACTTAATGGCAGATGGGTCACTCAAATCATGCATTTAAAATGTTAACCAGGACAACAAAGTCACGACATGTCCATCATGAAAACAATATGACTGGATGTTGAGTAATAGGAAGTGTGGAATTATTTCATTCTATTTCATAAATCGCTGTTAATGACAGAGTATTCTCATTTTGATTATCAGAAAATCCCAAATGAAGGATAAATTAGATAGATGTGGTGTGATACTAAATGCTGGTTTGCAAGCATATTGTTTCGTAAAATGAAGAAAACAAAATCAAACATGATAGTTATGGTATTTTCAAATAATTTTTGGATAGTAGAGGTAGAATGGTTACTATACGTTTTTTATTTATTTTTAATGTAGAGAAAAATGCCCGATGACCATGATGACTGCAAAAAGGAAGATTATGCGATGTGCCAAGTTTTGGCGAAATATTGAAAATGATGGACAGGAACGAAGAAGAATAATGGATTTCACATTATAATGATTACCTGCCAATGTGTATCTGCATTTATACCGTTTGTAATAGTATGTTGTACCAATATGAATGTATGTACGCCACAATGTCCAGCATTTCCATGTGTGGGCGGTTCGATCAACAGAAAAGTGAAAACAATGGTCAAAATCTTAAGATTTCATCTCTTACACCTGTGGATATCATCTATAATTCGCCTTTCATAATAATTATAATGAACTGACTTTTAAGACTGCATTCCACGATGTACTCAAAGTTATCAGGTGCTCTCAAAAGAATTTGCATTAAAAATGATTTTTCCTCGTCCACGTCGTCAAACAGACAATGACAGAAACGAATTAAATAGATTCATTCTGGAAGTAATCTGCTCATTTATTGTTTTTTTTTAATTACCTCTGTTATGTGTATCTAAACAATGTGAACAGATTGTTCTCAGAATATAGCGCCACGTATGTATAGCACCATTTGTTTAAAAAAGGAAGAATTAAAACCCATCATTTTGAGTCTCATTAATGCCTTCCCCATTTCATACAAAACAATATTCCCACATCAGCAGAAGAAACATGCTGTCAACTCTTAGACTGAATTCTGCCCAACTTTTGATGATAAAAAACGGCAAACATTATAATCAACGCTTGAAGAATTCTTACCCAAATAAAATCTGCAGAATATGATATCCCAAACATCTTTTATATGGTAGGAATAGGATTGTGACGTCAATAAACATATTTAATGTGATTGACAGTGCAGGTGTTTCTTGGTAATGGTTTCCAATGCAGTGCAAGCATAATGATGTCATGATCATTGATGAAATCTACACGTGTAATGTTCGTAGAATACAAAGTTTAATAACATAAAAATGTCAGGCTAACGTCAAGTTGCAGCCGGTGTTCCTATTTCTACACCACCCCCCTAAAATCATGAAAATCACTAATGGCAAGGAATTGTCTTGACTGCGACAAGCGACCGTTCCGATTCTATTTCTATACTTGACGCTGTAATGTGAGAGTGGATTCCTCCTTCAAAATGAGACGGCAATGGGCTTCTTGACATAGAAAGCACACATTTGTCATGTTTTAAGACGAATTTAGCTCAAGACCTCGTTCCCTGAAGGACGTATCTTCTTTCATCTTCTCAAGAGATAATGCTGTTTGCCATGATATCAATGGAACCATTGAGGAGAGCATTTGGTTCCATTCCTCCTTCGCTTTCTTAATGGTATTTTCTTTGTCCCATGCTAATGTGTTTAATGTTCTTCAAAGAAGCACGAACAGTCATTAAGAACAATTATTTTTTGGTCTGTAGGAAATCCTCTGAGGTTCTCTACAATGGAAACCTTTCTGCTTCTACGAATTATATACATAAGAGGTTTTAAATACGGGACAAGGTAAAGTTCTGATCAGTTCATTTTTTTTCTATAAGACTGCAGTCTCATTTGTCCACTTAATATTATTAAAATGTTTGGGAAAAATTAAGCTATTTATATTAGTCTTTGAAAGAATGAGCTTTCCTCTTCTCTTTCTTTTCCCAATAAAATATCTGGCTTCGAAAGAAACGTCCTCCCTATCTCCGCCTAACCTTTTTAAAGCAATATTCCATTTCTTTCCAAAATAAAAAAGCGTATGTTATAGTACAATCAGCAAAACATTTTCATTTTCATACAAAAAATACATAATTGATAATTATTAAAACATGATGAACATGCAGCAGAATTTAACTGAAGGTCTAGCAGGAGTTTAATTGTCTTCAAAACAATCCCCGTCATCTAAGCACAAGCAGAAACAAAACACAATCGGACACACATACACCCACACACACACCGCACATTCCCACACAGCCCCCCCCCACACACACATCCTCGAAACCCCTCGTCTTATCGATTATCGATCGCGAGATTACATCTTTTCCAGTTTCTGATAATATTCAGATAACACTGACCTTAGTATCGTTATAAGACTCCATCATTCTTTGTGAGACTGGGGTACCCTGACGTCTAGACCATTACCAAGTGATCAGAAAGGGTTTTGTTTGGGCAAAGCTTTCTCCATCATCACCGATTTTCTATTTTCACGATGGAGAAAATATGCGAGGCTCACTCTTAAAGCATAACACAATAAAGCGCCTTGCTGATAGATGATCGATTGAACATCATCACATCAAAAAACATCAGACTGATGATCGGGTCATCGGGAAACCTTTCCTGCGAGGACGAGAGGGGAGTCAATGGGCTGAACTATGAAATAAAAATGCTATTTTTAATCCATAGGCATGTTTACCACTTGAGGTAATTTTAAAGAAGCTTCCTTTTGCAAATGAATATTTTAAAAATTTGTAATGAAAAGATCTGACCCCATTCCTAGTCAGTTCACATGTGACCTCTGGTTCTTAATCAATCTGACACGGATTTTGAGCGTGTAAATTGCCTCGGTTGCCCGGGTTAACTTTCAAGATTTGCATTTACTTGAAATATATTTTTGTGAAGCTAATCAGAAACGGCTTCTGCCATTTTTTTTAGGGGGGGGGTGAGGGGTTCATTGTTTGGTTGAAATATGGAGATTCCTCGAAATAGCATTGAACATTTTTTTCTGTATTATTTTTTGCATGCAGGTCAACGACTTGACTTCCAACCATTTTTCAAATTCTTATTATCATTCCTGCATTTCGGGATAATCTCAATTTTGTCTCAAATTGACTGGCCTACTTTTCAAAGCAAACAACATTATTGACGAAGAAAAAAATCAGTGGAAGAAGCATTATTTTTCTAACTCGTATAAAATCTCAAACTTTAAGAGTTCATCTGAGGAAAGTGATCTTTTCGTTTTATATCCAGAAATTTAGTCCAACGAACTCTTTATTATCGTTTACGAGCTCGGATCCCCCAGGCCTTCTTGAGCGTATGTCTGCCTTGTATTCCAGAATATGGATTATTTTTAAAGACATAATCGTATTTGAAAGCCAACAGTCTTAGACTCAAACATTAATTATATGGTTTAAAACAACCTAAATCTATTTTGTTGAAATCTCAGACATAACAATTTGTTTTATTTAGGAAAAATTAATGTAAGAAACGATTGAATTTAAGAGTATATTATGTTAGGTCAATAGATTTAAATAACCACAGACCGAAAAGCAAAGTGTCTACACTTATCGGTTTACTAAATATTCATGAATGATTGGATTTCTGTTAATAATACTAAAGAATAATCTTGTTTTATTCAATGACATGCTTCAATTTTTCTTTTGAGATTGTGTTTTGTGATTTCGTTGATAAAAAATTATTAATTTTATTCTATTCTGGATAATATTTTGTCACAGACAATACCATTGGCTTTTGAAATTGCAATCCTCTCAACTTTGTATAGCGATAGAGGGATGTATTTTGAAAGTTTTTCGCTATACTTTTACATTCCAAGGCAATTTTTTTCTAAATGCCTTTTCTAATTTCCTTTTAAGATCGTCTATTAATCAATACATGGAACTCGGATCAAAATCAGAAAGCCGGTCATTTCATCACCTTTTCCGTTGTTTGCACAACGTCAAATATTGATCAAAGATCGTTGACGTGTGATAGAATAGGGTTGCAGAATATTCCCCAAAGTACATTGCCTGATCAATTTCCTCTCAGTGTTTACTCATTCAAAGGCCTATGAAATGAGCCCTTTTTTCATTATCAATGTCTCTTTCCCCCTCCTCTACTCCGTTTAAACTTCCCAATGCTTTTTTTGGTTATATATCATCTCATCCCTGTCTCCCTTTCCTCTTCGCTGTCATTCTCCTTCATTTTCCTCTCGCTCTTCCCGTGTATCCCCCCTCCATTCGTCAACCCCTTCCTCTTCCCCTCTATCCCTCCACCTCTCTCTCTCCTTCCACCCCACTTTCCCTCCCTCACTCCCTCTAGCTCCATCCACCACTCTCCCCCTCCTTCCATCCCAAATCTTTCTCTTTCCCCTGTTCCCAACCCCTCGGGCCCACTTTCTCTCCCTCATTCCCACACCCTCCCTCTCTCTCTCCCCCTCTCACGCATACACACACACACACTCCCTCTTCCCAATCCCTCCATCCCACTTTCCCTCCCTCACTCCATTTTCCCACATGCACCCTCCCTGTTTCTCCATCATGCAAACATACACACGACTCCCTCTTCCCAATGACGCCCTCCCTTCATCCCTCGACCCCCACCCTCTCTCCTCCCATCTCTCCCTCTCCCCTTCCATCTCTCCATCACCTTTCCTCTCACCTTTCTTCCTTCAACCACTGCTTTCCCACTCTCTCCCCGCCCATCTCCCAATCAACACCACTCTCAATTTTCACCCGGTATATTTTCTCCTGAGATTAAACAAACCATCAATACATATAACCAATAACGAATCAGAAACTGCCAATAGGTCTGCTATCCAGTTGACTTGACGATCCATGAGGCATGAAAACGATGAATAAACTCTCTTGAAATCCAACGAGGCAACAAGACATAACGAATAGAAAAAATAGCACCCCGCTGGGAATATAATCTACCAATACTTTCCTCATCATATTCATACAAAGCCTGGCTAATACCCTGATGATGTGGTTATTCCAGTCTTTTTATTCGATTATACGAGCCAATATTTGGTTCGGATTATGGGTATATAAGATAAACATGCACGTGCGAATTCAGAGAATTATACCTCACATTGTAAAGTGATTTAAGTGTGATTCCAGGCAGACTTTATTCAAAACAAATCTAGAATGATTCTAAAATAACCCCAACATCACTATATAAACAGCGATTCGAAACAGACTTCAGACCGCTCAGGGTCAGCTAAAAACCGATAAATAAAATGCTAGATTAGTAATGTTTGCTTCCAAATTCAGGTATATCTGTTTTATTATTATTCTTATGGTCCTTCTTCGTTCTTTTGACCTTGCCATTTTTCGTCGTCCTGTTTCAGGTACGTTGTCTGATTTCCTTTATTTTTTTACCCTATAGGGTAATGAAATGAAGAAAAGAAAACAACTTGTACGATCATTACGCAGGAAAAGCGTATCCTAAACAAAAAAAATATTGGAATCGGTTGATGCGAATATTCCATATGAAATCATAGTTATCCCAAATTGGATTAATCTACTTAAGATCTGGATTTTTTTCACATACATTTACATGTAAATTGTTGAATGCATCAAAATATAAGTATATCATTTTTTTCGTTTTCTTTCAGAGAGCGGTCCAACACCGTACCAGACGATCTTATGATGAGTAAAAGAAGGGAATATAAGGTAAACATTCATTCATTGTTATTTGACGGTCATTTCAACTGCTCGATAAAGTTGTCAATAGTCATGTCGCAGTCACCATGGTCACGGTCACATATCAACAACTATTACCCCTTGCCTACCGATAGTATATCATTGGAAATGTTTCGATCGACCTGGAGTCGACTTCCGTAGTTTGACCCCAAGATATTCAGATGTCTTGTGGCTCAGTGGATAAGTCTCCGGTCCTTGAACCACAGGGTTTAAGGACTTAAGTTTACATTTACCACTCTCCCATCAAGTGTAATAATTGGAGAAAAAAAATCTTGAATGATCTGGCACTCGATCAGAGTAGCCGTGCTAAGCCGGGGTAATATATGGAGTCCTTATAGAAACAATGTATCAAGCGCTATATAAATATTGTACATTATTCATTAATATATTCTTTATTTATTCGGAGAGGGGTAGGTCAATCCAACAGAGATGGAAATTTGGAGAAAAAAAAGAAAAAGAGAAGATAAATAATAATAGAGAGAGAGACGAAACAAACAGATATAAGTTTGGGGAGATGGGGAGAGAGTAGAGAAAGGACAGAGGGGAAAGCACCTATTATTGAAAAGTGGATGAAAGGAACAAACATGTACGAGTCACTGCATCATACATTCTTTAACGTTTATATGGGATATGGACCACATTTTGCTTCTACCGTGTGGTGAAGGAGGCTGTTCTATTAAGCCACGGGTTAATATCACGGGATGTCACTGTTACTGAGACATAATCACACTATTCTGTGTTAGAACAAACCGTGACAGTCTTTAAATTGCGATACAAGTGTTGGGTTAACCTTTAGCGCCAGTAGTTAGAAGCGAAAACACGGGAACTTAGATTAATTAAAGCAGTCGTCCACTGTACTCACACGTATGAGGCATGTGCGGCGCTTTATACCAGAGAAATAGTGCAATGAACATTATCCGTGGTGTTAACTTGCAAATGCGATGAAAATGAAAGATAAGTCTTTATTGCTGGAATGCAATTTTGTTTTTATTTCCTACTCTGTCCTAGGGGTAAGATTTACCTAATAGGTAATTTGTTTAAGAACACAAACAGCCCATTTAGACTAGTCTCCGAAGCGTGCAAGCTGTTTAGGATAGTATAACTCAAATGAAATTTAATCTATTGCATATTTGGTTCATTCTTGCAACAGTTGATTTTGCTATAGAATATATGCCTATAAGGCTGAAAAATACACATTTCCCCATTTACATGACTAAGGCGTACAGGCGAATAGCAAACCAAATATATCTTTGTATTTACATCATCGAAATTAGACTTCAAAATTATTATTATTATTTATTTGTTATTATTTCCTATAAATTACTACAAATTACTATAAAATCAGACACTTCATTCCTCTTTGGGCACTTTTTCTTAAACAATGTTAGATGTTGGACTTTCTTGATGAAACATACACGGCATACAAATTAATTCATTTATTATTGTTATTATTATATTTCATTTTATTGGGGGGGGGGTAAGAGGATCATCTCTCTGTATGGCAGTACTCGGAATTCAGTCTCATATTCTTTTCCTTTCATCTGGACTGAATCCCAGTAGCGGGGGAAAGAAATGCCCCTCTTTCTCATTAGCAGCACCACCATGTCTGCTATTTCTTGGAGCGGAAAACCCGTGCTGGGAGTCTAAACGATCAATTGCTCCCCATGGGCAGTGGTGGAAGATAGTACCAACCAACCAAGCCTTGGCTTAGATTACATGAGTCCGAACTCTGATTATTTGGCCAAAAATGAAGTTCACATGAATCATCAATTGGCAGATAATTGCAAGAGAAGGATATCTTAAAGCTCTAGCAGTCGTAGTCTAGGCAATAGAGAATCTCTCTAATATCAAGGTTTATTGTCACCCTCATCATAGTTTAAAGATAAATTCCAGTTCTGGTAACGATCTCAAAATGACTTTTTACAGAATTTTTATATAATGACAACCCATTGTCTGTTTGTATGAATAAAAAATATGTGCCAAAGGATTCTGGAAGAAATTGTGTAATTGTTGAGAAATGAGCAAAATAAGCGCAGATTCGGTCACTTCCGTCGGGTCTTTATTCCAGCAATAATAATACACTGTCCCACGTGTGTCTATCTGTGTTGGTGATCTTCATTGTAAACATTTTTCAGCGTAGATTTCAAGATTTCACAAAGTTCAGTTTAGTTAACTGTACCAGATCTAGATCATCGATGATATACTGACAATTAAGCCTGGTTTTACAGACTTTCTCATGAAATCAGTGTTTCTCTTTAAGTGAATTTTAGCAGAGCATAATTATGTCAAACAAACATTTTAGAATAATAAAATCTGAACTGAAAAACAAGTACGTTACAGGTTCTACACAAATATGTAAAATGTATATTAATGTTTGAATAGATAAATGCAGTGTGATTTGAATTTCATTTCCAGTCATGATAATGACACGTATAAGATGAACAGTTGACGTGGTTCCAGTGGCGTACCTAGGATTTCCACGGGGGGGGGGCAAAAACGTCCGCCAAAAAATTTGACAAGCCAAAAAAAGGGTCTTCAATCACAAATAAAGAATTTCGTACCAGAAAAAAAATCGACAAGCAAAAAAAAAAGGTCTTCAAGCTCGTCGGGGTGCGCAATAAAGGTCTTCAAGCTCGTCAGGGGGGGGGGGGCAATAAAGGTCTTCAAGCTCGTCAGGGGGTAAAAAAAAAGGTCTTTCAAACTCGTAAGGGGGCAGGGATACGTCCTTTGCATGGGTTGTGGCTCGTCAGGGGGGGCAGACTGCCCCCCCCGTAGGTTCGCTAGTGCGTGGTTCATAACATTGACATCTTAAGCCGACTTGGACTACCATTGTCTTGAATATTCAAAATGAAAATACCAATTGTCTTACCTTTATTGAACCTAAGCGAACAGAGTAAAGAAATTGAAGTCATTATTACATACTCGAAGACATCTAAGTTAGATGTAGACTAGAATACATTTAATCAAACCTCAAGCCAGTATATCATTACAATAAATCTACTCTATATACATTTCCGGATAAGCACGCTTGACATCTTAAATATTGTATTTTTTATCTGGAGCACTCTCCAATCTGTCCATTTTTCAGCGGCACCGGAGGCCTGGGTTTCTATTTTTAGCTGAGACATGATAGGAGTGATATTTCTGGACGTGTCTAATGGTAATTTAAAAAGCAATGGCTACCAAAGTGAAATTGCCACGAGCAATGATCTGTATGAATGTCAAAGTGATTAACGGTCTTTTATGCTTCGATTTAGCCGATGATAATGTTATTGGCGATACAAAATTGAAAGTGATATTCGAAATAAATCTGATTATATTTGATGGAAGGGCTTGCCAAAAGGTTATAAAGACAAAGTACTTTTGGGAGCAAAATTCAAGTGGTCGCGAATAGAAATTATGGCTTGAATATTCTCGATTCTCTTTAAAAAAATACTTAAAGTTTTGGCACATAGGGGACAACCAGTATAATTGATAAAAACAACACTAAATAACGCCATGGTCGTATCAGTTTACAAAACGTCGCGTGAAAACATTTATCTACCAACTAGAAATAATTATTGTATGATATTGTATACAAAGCAAATGCGAATGTCCTCCCTTTTTCAAGTATTGCGGTGTTTTTACGAGCATAAAGTATAATAATTATATTCATTGCTCAAAAATAGACAGGGCTTAGTAAATACGATATAAGCCTATTGCAAACCTACCTGTATATCTAGCTTAGATGTGGACGTAGTACGACACTCAGATTTGTTTTCAAGACGATATTGATAATGATGATTGTGATGATGGTGGGAGTGATGATGATGATGATGATGATAATGATTATTCTGCTGTTGTGGGTGGTAATGATGATGTTGATGATGATGTTGATGATGATGATGATGATGAAAATGATGATGATGATGATGATGATACATTTGATTGGCGATATTACATACCTACCTACCTGCTTATCTCGGTTAGATGTGGACTTGCTATGTAACATAGAATTATTTTCAATAAATTATGATGACATCATGATTGATGACGGTTGATTGATGACGATAATGATGATGCTCATAATACTGATGTTATCATAATCAGAGTAACCATACCAATTTCAAAAAATGACAATAATGAGAATACTCTATGGATAGTGACAATGATAACAACGATAATGGAATTGATGATGATGATAATAATAATGATGACGATAACGATAATAATAATGATAACAATAAAATATAAGTATCAAAACAATGTTATGTGACATTGAACACGTACCTGTATATCTAGGGTAGATGTCAAACTATTTTTATTTGTTTTGAAAATGATGATGATATTACTAATGATAATTATGATGACGTTGAGGAGGAGAGTGAAGATGATTTTGCTGATGCTGGTGGTCATACATGACGATGGTGATAAATCTTTACTAAACGGCACATTTGATTTGTGATACACTGTATAAAATGAAGTGCTAATGTAGCACTTCCATCGCTTGTATAGTGACGGCACTATGAGTGCTGATTTCAAAATTAAACTAGAAAATCAGCATTCGTAGTGCAGTAACTGTACAAGCATTGTAAGTGCTTACTTAGCTCTTCATTTTTTTTACAATGTATTAAATCACGTTAAATACACATCTGCATAATCTACGTTAGATATGGACTTACTACGTTACTTGGAATTGATTTCAAAATGATGATATGAAAATTGGTCACGATATTCATACGATGACGATGGTGCTGCGGCTGATGATGGTAATGCATATAATCAAGTATTCATCATAATAAGAATAATGCTAACAATGATAATGATAATAAATAATAATAGCAATAATAATGTTGATGATGATGATGATAATGATAATAATAATGATAATATCGATAATACTGATTTTAATAAATTACAAAAGTAAGAAAAGAATGACAATTAAAAAAAATAATAAAAAAGTAATCATAAGGATGTAAGGTTGAACACGCACCGGAATATCTAGGGTAGATGTGTAACTATTATGGTACTTGTTTTTTTTTCTAAATAATGATATTGTCATTGAAGATGACGATGATAATAAAATCGTAATTGTGATGATAATGATAATAATAATGATAATAACAACAATTATAACAATAACATCTACAACAACAACAGCAACGATAATGATAATAATAATGATAATACACTGTAAAAACTGTGGTGTTGAAACTGACACCAATTTGTGCTAATAGAGGACCACACACTAAGGTGTTAAATTTACACCCTAGTGATTGAACATTACCCCAAAGAGTGTCAATGTAACAACCAAGGGTGTTGTAATAACACCCATACGGGTTAAACTAACACTGTCAATTTAACACCGGTGTGAAATGACTGGTGTGGTCCTCTATGTACACCGGTTAACACCACAGTTTTTGCTGTGTAATTATAATAATGATGATTATTATAATAATAATAATAATAACGAAAAATCTTGATAATGATGATAACAGTACTAGTGGACACATTACTACACATTATGATAAAGATTAAATCATTGATGATAAATATTAGGATGGAAATAACAATAATGAAGTATATACTTCTAATAATCATTACATTGCTCCTCCCCTACTTCTCCTATACCTTCTCGTACTATCCTTACAAGATAAGTTGATAGTATTTTCAGCAGATTATGCAGGCCTGTATAATAACGCAATTTTGTTAGATTAGTAAGCCTTAAATTATCTGTTTGATGTCCAGTTTTTCCTTCCAAATTCACGCACGAGAATTTCTTAAATTTCTCACTCTAATTACTGAATTGATAGTAAATGCATTAAAATCGATTTAATTAATATACTCATATACTAAAGATGCGGAAAATATATAATGTTCAAGGTATCTATAGCAACCATAGTGCGTGTACGGCATGGTGTAAGTGGCCATACTATCGAAGTTCCCCTGTGCTTACATATTGCTCTCACATATCAATTTCTACGCCATTCGTGCTAAATGTGTCTATTTAAATAGACAGTTGAGTTTTGCTAAAATGAAAGTAATTTGTATAAGGTCTTTTTAACTTTCATACTTTCCATAGTTTATGAAGTTTATAGCATTACCGATAAGCAAATATCAGATGGGAAGCGATAATAAGAACGGCATTGTGTCATAATATTGTTTCAGTATGTCCTACTCTTTCGTTTTCATAAACATAACTGGAAATATCATGTTTTTTTCAGTATCTCAGTCATGTTTGTAATGGCGATTCGTAGTACACCAGGGGCCCGTTTTATAAAACTTGTTGCAACAAATTTTCAATAACAGTCTAAAACAATTCTAAAGCGATTTTGAAGTTGTTGTAAAAAATTAATTTGTTACAAAACAAAATCTAGGTGCTTGTGGTGATATTACCTGTTCATTGTCTATGTGGTTATGTGGTTCACATATCTTTATTTCCCTTAAATGTTTAAGCAGAATTTGCAGTCAGATTTAAAATGACTTAGATAGTTTAACATGTTAGTACAAAATTCAATTTTGTGAAGTAAAGATTGTGAAGCGTTTCCCTCTTTAAACCCGATTCAGAACCCTGAATACCCTAGATACCTAACTACCATACAAAAATAGCCATAACGGGGGAGAGATTTCCCGCCATTAGTCGTTTGGGATCCATATTACTGCCATATTTCACTAGTAGAGGGGCAACGAACATGGAAATGTCAAGTTTTATCGATTGTGCAGTATAATGCCCGGACTGGTATACGATTTGATAAAGTATCAGCAACGTAATGGCCTGAGATACATACAGGGATTTCGAAATTGAAGACGAAATTAAAATGGGCATCTCGTTTAATATATGAGTATCGTTTCATAAGTTATTTCGTAGGGTCATTTCTTCGCTTATCTTCAATATCGGGTTGTTTTGGTTATAGAATAGCAACAAATTAAATTTATTTAAGATATAGTCCAAAGTCACATTTTTTTAGATATCATGTTACTAACACAATTATGTTTCAGCATTATAAGTAAGAAGGACATTTAAATCACCGTAAGAATAGAAAGAATAGAAAATACAATGGTATCATTTTTAAACGGTGGCTGAGAAAATGATTATCTTTCAAATTAGTGTCCTTGAATATTATAAGAGATTTTAAAATCGATCCCTTTTTTAGAACTTTACCCAGTTATATAAGTTCGCCTGCTGTACACATGATGAAATGAGCTTCTTGTTAATCTAAAAATGTTAACCAATCTCTTTAAAGCTTTACGCAACCTGACCATCTCAAAATTCAAACAACGCCTGATGCGATATCCGATCAGTTCCCCAACGTCGAATCATTTAAGAGAGCTTCAATCAACCAAATGGATGCGGACAATCTTGCCCCGATGCATTAACAAATTGCCAATGCAATTAATCTCTATTTGTCATTTCTGTCTGGGAATTAGTTCCATACCCACTGGGATGCTTAGAGAAGCATCGCTTTTAAAATCCAATTCAGTATAGAGTATAGCAAACATTGGTCTGAAGGAGAATCATCACCATGATTAATATCCGCGCTGAATTTTTAGTTGTAGCTTCAACATGATGGCTTGTATTGGGTTGGTTTTAAGTGTATATTGTTAAAATTAAAATTCAAATCGATTTTAAAAATTCCTTTCCTGACATACCGATGCACACAAAACGTCTCCTAAATGTATCAATCATTTAAGAGACATGCAACATAATCGCTGTTTAGGAAAGAATCTGTTAAAACGGCTATGCTTTAAAATTACAAATGATAACGTGGCTCACATGTGCTATGATTTGGATTTGCAGAAGCTTTGCCAATCTCGTGTGTACGTCCACACTGACGTTTTATTTTACGATGAGTACGGCAGACCTGCCTGGCTCACCATTCAAGTTATCCTCGTGGTGTATTTCCCTCTTCAATGTGAACTCATAATTCGCTCGCCAATGGAACATTTACTTGCATATTAAGCTCCTCTTAGCCACACTTGCGACCTTGACCTGCCCCATACATGGATATAATGCAATTATATTCCTCCCTAACACGATGAACGATTGTCGAACATACATAAATCCATGGTCATAACGACGCAGGGGGTTATTATGTGTTGGTGACAAGGTCCGTGGTCATTTATTGCGCGGTGCAGTGTACTTTCCCGCCAGAGCATCTACTTGGTGTCAATTTGTAATTTCACAACAATTTTCTTTAAATTTGCGAGAAAAATTAAGCATAAAAATGATTAATATTTTTTTAAACACACACACACACACACACATATATATTATATATATATATATATATACATACACACACACACACACACATATATATATATATATATATATATATATTTATATATATATATATATAATTAATATACATATACATTTCTTTCCCTAGTTTCATCCAAGTGCATAGGGACATGTGTTGCTATGTGTTATGCGCTATAAAAGAACTGATTATTTTTATTATCATTATTATTATTATTAAGGTTAGTTATAAAAGAATACACACACTGGCTACTTTCATGAAATTAATTCTGCAAAATACAAAAATGTATTTGATGTTTTTGATGTTAAGTTATCTTTGATGTTAAGATCGAAATGTTCCACGAAAATCCTTTTATGTATTGCAATATAAGAGTAAATGTCGCGTATATACGCGATTGAGGTGAAGCTAGAATAATAAAATGTTGACCGTGAAAAGAAAGTCAACTGTATCATTAAAACCAGGACCTAGTAATTCCCTGTACGATGAATCAAGGACTATCTTTACTTTTATGATTTCAGAAACATAGTAAAATATGTCTCTCATATGCATGTCCATGAAATACGACTGATATTTCGCACTAACAGATCTTCTTTGCAAGCGACCTTCTCTTGTCATCAAACAAAATAATATTCCATGCCCTTAACTTACAAAATGTTTCCTCGCTCAATCATGAGCTTGGAACATGAAATAAAACTGTCATTTCAAGTATAACCCTTCTCTGTTCATGAAACGAAGGCCACGAGAAGCGAACCATGTTATGACGGCTGTCAGAACGAATAGTTTATGAATAATAACCAGTCTGTCTGGTGGAATAATTGTCAATTTTCCTCTACCCACAGGAAACGAACCAGAAATCAATTTGCTCTTGGTAATGGGAATGTCTTATCAATCACGAAAATCGCGTTTTTTAAACCCATATTTCATAAAATCATAAATATGCGTGCCTGTAGTATGCAAAGAAAATAATTATGAATGTTATACTTAACTAAGAATATATTTTGAATTTATAATAAAAAATATTAGCCAATCCGTTTGAAATTAATTCAATAATATGTATTTTTAATTCAATTAGACCATAAATAAAATAGAATGCGAATTTCTACTCATTTGGAAATTGTAAAATGCGATGAATTTTTGAAAGATGAATGATTAAAATTCCATTTCATTCGTCTATTTTGAATTTCCCAAAGAAATGAATACATCGATGTGTAGATGTACACCATGAATTTAACATCTTTCATGGAGAACCTAGGTCCACTTCAGTTGGCGTATATACCAAACACAACGACTTTTGCGAGTGCATTTCATTGCGAGTGGGTCTGTTTAGTGCGTGTGTGGGTGTGGGAGGGGGGGTAAGCTAGTCATGACATGAATGTGTGCTCATTTCTTCGCGTGCTTTCGTATATTACATTGGAGATGGGGAATAGCACATGTTTAATCTTACTCATATATTAGAGAAATCCAATATTATCGCCTTACCCAAACTTAAGTTAAAAAAAACACGCTCAAGAGAACCCATTCCCACACATACGCACCCCCAATGAAAAATGAAAATGAAAACAAAAAAGGAACACAAATATTGGGAGTTTAGCATGTTCTTCGGTATTCTTCAAAGAGCATATTACTGGCAGGCCAATCGTTTAGCAAAACTGTTCGGCGCATCTAAGGCTTCGGCGTTCTTTCCTTGGCTTGCCGGCTAAGGAACATCACAGAGTCTTTGGTTATTTGGAAACCGTTCTATGCAAACAATCAAGACAAGCGTGTAAGTTCGGAATAGCTGACCATTTCTTTTTGTATTTTAAATTATGAAGTGCATGGTCAATCCATTAAACAATACTTCAGGACTGAAATGTCCAGTATCGATTTTGCAGTAATGCCTACACTGCCAAAACTCCGGTGTTGATTTACCACCAGCCCGAAATCTATTATGTCCACACCAGTGAAGTGTTAAACAACACCAGTTTGGAATCAAACCGATGCTGTTTTAATACTTATTGGTGTTGTATAAACACCTATCTAGTGTTATAGACTAATACCAAGACCGGTGCTGTTTAACACTTCTCTGGTGTGGACAAATATAGATTCCGGGCTGGTGTTAAATCAACACCGGAGTTTTTGCAGTGTATCCTTCATTGACATGGCTGACATGACTAAATATATATACAAATTATCCGGAAAAGGGACAAATACGATCACTGCGGTTTAATTATTGTAAACTTAAAAAAATATCAAAAATACAATTGTAATAGACGTATAAGCTTTTATCAGTAGTGGTATTAATCGCGAGTCACATGTGACAAAAATAAAAATAATGTTGACTATAAAACAACCGTGTGGATATCTACATTTCAAACAAACGTATACGCCTGTTAAATGGTGAATAAGGTTGTTCTACATATTGAAACTTGAAATATGATTGACTCATTTCATGTTTCAATAATTACTATTTGAACTCACGAATGATATATCGAAATTCATTCCAATCGAAGCTAGCATGTTGTTGCCAGGGGTCATTTTACGCTACCACCCCGGCACTCGTCGTTTCTATCGTATCCATGTGCGATGCTGCCGGGAGTCATTCTAGACTATATACTACCCCGGCGCCAATCGCTCTCCATGTTCAATGAGTGGAAGATGAGAGATTGAGTACTTAAACTAGAAAAAGATTACTCTCTTCAGACTACATGACACCCTTGGACTTGAAAGAAAATTACCACTTTGGAAGGTCAAATTTAGTTCCATTTTTTGTGCTTCTGTGGGATATTGAGGGCTGGGTTCAAGCGTGAGCGCGGAGGGATGACGAAGGGGTTGTGCATAGAAAAGACTTGGGAGAAAGTTACACGTTCGAAAATTAATTGTTTACCCTTGTCTCTGACGTAAAGACGGACGGGGGCCATGGACCCCAAAATTTTCATGACCAATTAAAAAGGGAGAAAAAAAAGAAAGGATTAGTCGTGATAGGACAATGACAAAATATGGTATTATTTTCCGTATATTGTGTGAACATTGATCACAAAGTTAAGATTTTTTTTATAAAATCCAAATTTCAGCTCACTCGCTTCACTCGCTAGCAACTTTTTAGTTATTTTGCCCCATACGCCATGTACATGTATGCCCCCTTAAATGCTTTGCTGATCACACTACTGACACTTGTGTTTAATGGTAATTAATATAGTTTTTATAATCATTTTGATTTCAATTTTCAAAACAGCCAGATATGCAGGGAAAGACACTATAGTTGTGAAGATTAATGATAATGCAATTATTATTGATTATTAATCAAGCATACAGTTTGCAGATGTCATAAAGCCTACTCCTCTTTCCCTATATAAACCCACCGGTCAGCTGGCACAAGACATCACAATATCACCCCTCTCCTAAAAGGATCCTACAGATACGCCCCAAGTGATAAAGGAACTCGGTGTCCCCTAGACCCAGAGGCTGTCAGTTCTCATCTAGTCGCGATCCGTAAAAGAATGGAATGGAAAATTGCCCAGCTCGTGCGAGTTTTTGATATCGCTGTGTCACAATCACTCCCCATCCACGTTCGACGATTGCTTCGGCTATTGCGCGGGGGCGGGTTAACGGAGGATGAGGAATAATATTTGAATTGAAAGTGATTTTCTTTGGGGATGAAATGGGTTTCTGAAGTGGAATGATGCGTTGTGTCGTGTATTGGTGATTTTCGTGACCTCAATTCGTTGACAGTCATATCACACGCTGCTCAATGGGATAAATGTGTCAATCTCTGATAGCAGATAGCCTGTTACCCAATTTAAATTACAAAACTCTCGAACTCTATACATTGTGTTGATACTTTATCTATAGGTGAGGCATATCTTGTTGTTCAGTTTATAGCGGGTGGGGCCTAAAGCAGTCTAATTACCTGACGAGAAACTGTGGATAACAGTAATCTACAAAATATTCAACATTGAATAAGCTGCACACATAGTTACCAAAAATGCTTAATACATTTCCATTTATTTGAATGAAGAGTCAATGAGTCCTGTGAAATAATGTTAGTACCTTGCTCAAGGGTATAAGTGCAGTAGCCGGG
Source organism: Lytechinus variegatus (assembly GCF_018143015.1). Taxonomy (NCBI): domain Eukaryota; kingdom Metazoa; phylum Echinodermata; class Echinoidea; order Temnopleuroida; family Toxopneustidae; genus Lytechinus; species Lytechinus variegatus. The sequence goes on along the minus strand of NC_054754.1, from coordinate 11,227,697 downwards.
AGAACGAACCACGGACTGTCATAACTTGTGTCTATATATGAGCCTTGGACCACGGTACCTCCATTTGTGAAGAGATCAGGGGCGGATCCAGCTTTTTATAAATGGGGGGCTGGGGTGGTATGCGAGGGAGCGTAGCGACCGAGTCCAAGAGCTCGGATGCACGCGATTCTGTACTTCTCTTCATTTTGACTTCGCTATAGTAAGAGAAACCAGACATTAGGGAATCAAATTGAGAATATTGGTCCCATTTCTGTCATATATTTGACAGGCTATCGGACTATTACGATCTAAATTGATCGTGCCTCCTCGTTACCATGGCAACCATGAACAGACGATTATAATCCATCTTTCAGCCGATGTGTTGCACCCTGGAGAGAAAGCGCCAAGGAAATTTGAGAGAAGAAAAGCAATAAAGAAATGCAATATAGAAGATGGACGGATAAATAAAGGAAGAGAAAGAGGAGAAGAAGGATGAGAAGAAGAAGATGAAGAAGAAGAGGGAAAAGAAGAAGAAGAAAAAGAAGAGATGGAGAAGAAGAAAAAGAGGAGATGGAGAAGAAGAAGAAGGCGAAAAAGAAGAAGAACGAAAAGAAGAAGTATATAAGAAGAGGAAAAGGGGAAGAAGAAGACGGGGGAGGAGAAGGAGCAGAAAGGATATTGAGACAGAAAGAAAGTGAAGGAAATCAACTAAGAGGGAGGCAGAGAGAAAGAAGAAAGAGAGGATCGATAGACAGTGAAAGAGAATGGTGGGTTAATTCAAACATGTTATAGTGATATGATAAAATAATTTTGATTGGTGCACATATCCTTTTTTAAATGAGAGCGCTGTTAAAAACCAATCAACAACATGTATGACGCAATATCACATTATGAAAGAGTCGATAAAGCTTCAAAATATTTAGTGAAACTAGGGACGTGCACAATAATTTTAGGTAATACAGGGTTAATACAAAATTAATCTCAATCATCGCACACATAAGTGTTATAATACGAAAGACTTAGTGCACGGACAAAGATAAGTGAGATTTAATTGACATAAAATTGGGATTCTCGGTAAAATACTGGGCTCATAACTTGACAACATGAGGAGATATCCCGAGAGCAAATGGTGACAATAAGCGATAAGGGAGATCACCTGCCCATTGCTGTACGTGAGTGTGCATACACGATCAACGACTCAATATTACTCCGTGCTATCAAATCCTTACGCGTTTAGAAATCAAATTAGGGGTTGCTGTACTGTTAAGACACATCGGTTGAGAAATACAGAAAAATGGGTTTGTTGTACAAAAATACTACAGATTAATGATTTATTATAGTTCCAATTTCTTTCATATTTGGGGATGGGTCATGTGACACCATTTACATGTTAGAGGGAGTTGGTTTCTAGGTGTTCTAATAAAAACAATGTTCATCTTTGTTCGTAAATGCAGTTCAGTAGAGTGAGAGTTTTTTTTAGAAAGACTGATGTAAAAATTGTAGGTCCTGCATTTCTTGCCCCCCTTCCCCCTGGCGTCATGGGAGTGGGGGTTTGTTTGTTTGCTTGTTCAAAGGTTAAGAGAAAATCAGAATGGTATTGGGAAAATAACGAAACAATGTTCTTAATCTCCTACCTCGTTTTTGGCTTGCTTGCTTGTCAGAAAAGTGTTTAAGAAAAAGAGCTGGTTCCTTCTGCCTTTGTGGCAAACTATCCAAACAAAATACAATTGAGGGATAGTGGGGCAGTACCGGTATTGAGATTTTGCACCAAATACTTAACGAATAAGAAAATAGTTTCTAAATGGCAGTCAAATTAATCAAAAGGATTTCGACGGTACATACCAAGTACACCGTAGACCAAATAGCCATTTACTAGGAGGACAGGGCGGGGTTGACTGTTCTGATCCTGACCTAAACAGGGTTTGCTCTGCACTTTTTATGTCGATGAATTGCTCTACATGGATGAAATACTTCGATTGGATAAAAGTACATTTGTTAATTGAGTCCTGCATTATTTAGAGAGAGGCACAGGCCTATTTTCTACGACCCACTGAGCATCCAAATTACTCCCAGACCTACCGGCATGTGAAGCAGAACAACTTTCCCCTTTTCTTAATCGGTGTTATCCGGAACCCGTTACCCATGACAATCATGATCGTAATTAGAAGAGTTTGTTTTCTCATTCCGGGGTCTACTATGTACACTAATTTACCAATTCGCTATAATGAGTCTTGAAGTCATTGTTTCTTTTTTTTCCCCAGTTCGTTTTGGTGAAGCAATGACGCGAGCTTTCCTGTTAAGATGTTTTATTTGAATGGTGATATAAAAAATATTCATAATTTTGGTGACGCTTATTCTTTTTAGTGCTGTTGAGACATTTTGTTTTAATAAAATTTGAAATATGCTCGAACCGCAAAGTGTCCTTTCTTTTCTAAGAATATCCATAACTTCTTGTTATGGATAGTCGTAACATGATCGAACGGTGATGACTTCCTTTACCTAGTTATATTGCTATATGGTGATTAACAACTAGATCAGTCACTTTTCTAATTTATAAATGTTGTTTAAAAATCATATTCTTCTCCTACTCCTGTTTAGTACAGGCCGAGATTGGCCAATACGATCGCGTAGATTCCCTAATTTCTTTGGGAAAGACAATTCCGTTTTGGTTTCCCAGTAGTTCTTTTCTTTTTAATAGCTTCGGTTGGTTTGTATTCCCTACATACTAATAAGCTCTTATTTTGTTTTTCATCTTCTCCTCTCCTTTCTTCTTTCTTTATTGTTTTCTTGTCCGTCTGTCATCTTTATCTTCTTCATTCTGGCCCTCCCATCTGTTTACAGAGCATAATGCAGAAGGTTGTGGGGCGCCAAGGCAGCACAAAAGGAGGGCGCTCTTCATCACCAGAACGCAAACAACGTCAGCGTCAAATGCTGCAGGAAATCCGCCAGAATATCTCCGAAGTACGTTTCGAGACCGGCGAGGCGATCGGGGCGATGAGCACCGACATGAGACGAATGGGGCAAAGGTTAAGCCGATCGAGTACGACGGATGCCGATGATGAGCCGAACCTTCCCGGGGACTACGGCGCAACGGACACACTGCGCGCCATGAAACAATTGATACTCGACCAGCGGGAAATAGAAGACAGGGAAGAGGCCAAACAGAAGGCAGCATGTTCGAAGCCGAAACCACCGGAAGACAAAGCCGTCAAATCGAGGTCGACTTCTAGGCCGACCTCTACGACCACTACCGCCGAAATCACACCACGTAGCAGTATAACCAGCAATGTTGTCGCAGCCGACAGCAATGACATCGTAGTAGAAGACAGATAAACCTTCAAGGCTTGATCCACGGCTATGTCATTAACATTAAGGGTAGCGGCAAGGGAAATCCTTTTCGTTGCTAACTTTAGACGATTCATAAAACAGCCATGATTCGATACGAATGGGACTGTAACGAAGCAGCATATTTATGGATACGTTTATTCAGATGTTCAAGGATGCATGGAGCGAAGGGTCATTGATTATCTATAAGATGCTGACTCAATGAAGCATGGTATGTTTATTATCGAGAGAAGAGCATGTCACACTTAATGACACAGACTCTTAACCAACTAAGGGAATGTAATCCAAAACAACGTGATGGCTGTGATCGGTCTATAGTGGTTTGATAGGTGTGACCTGCTAATTGTGACGTGGGTATAAAGCTACAGTTCATACTGAACAACCGACTTCAGACCCATCAAAGATATTGCGCCATTCCCAATAAAAGTCGGTTTAGAGTCGGTTTCGTTGGTGTGTACGGGTTTAATAGGGCAAACTCGTAATACTAATAGACACGTGTACCGATAACAAAATCTAAAACGGGTTAACATCACAAACATCATGCGAAATAGGCACTAAAGTATGAATCCGTAATCACTTGATTAGCATTTCGTAACCATGGTAACCATGAGCATGATTATTGTTTTGGTGATATGCCCTATTGTTCACAAGACAGACTACCATAAACAAACAAACGAATACAAATTATGTTATCTGATTCTGTCTTAATATATACGAAATGAAAGAGCAGTTTAAAAACTAATGAAAGAGCAGTTGAAAAACTGCAGAAGTGATATGATATTCGCTCAGTTTTTATTACACCTCATCAGCTGTTTTATTAAAAGGTCCACAAAAGTTATAATAATCATGTAATCTATTTGTTACAGAACATTATGTTCCATGTTGGAAGTAAGCTATCGTATTCCATTATTAAGGAGTGCGAATTATACAATGCCTTATTCTATTTCGATGCAAAATCATAATGTAAACGATATCTATATTCCGAGAAAAGGAGAAGGCACATAAAGGCATAATCTTTAGTGAATTAACATTAAATACATTCTAAAAACCATTTAAGGGAATGGTTAAAGGCCAATTTCACCCCAGAAAAATGTTGATTGATAGAGAAAAATCGAACAAGCACAACGCTGAAATTTCATCAAAATTGGATGCAAAATAAGAAAGTTTCGCTTATTTTTCACAAAACAGTTGTATGCACAACTAAGTGATGTGCAAAAGAGAAAGCCGATGATATCCCATACTCACTGTTTTTTGTTTCATTTTATTGTTTGAATTATACAATATTTATTTTTTAATGATGTGACAATAAGGACCAACCTGACTGAACCATAAATGTTAATGGTAATTCCACATGTATATGGAAAAATAAAACTTTGTTTCACTGGACATGGAGGAAACAAATAGAATATTTCATTAAACTACAAAAGAAATAGTGAGTGACAACATTAGTCCACACATTTGCATACCGACCGGAGTGTGCATATGACTATTTTGTGAATTGAAGCAAAACTTCCAAATATCGTAACTTTCTTATTTTACATCCGATTTTGATGAAAATTTCATTGTTATGCTTGTTGGCGTTTTCTCTTTTTTTTCCAATCAACTTTGTGTTGGGGTAGACTTGTCCTTTAACGATTGTCAGATTATGGCGACATGAACTTGTATCCATTCGAATATAACATTTAATCAGTCACGGTGAATGTGATGTTTGATATAGCAATTCAGGTGCTGGTATGTATATTTCAGATTTGTTTTCGGTGCCTTTTTGCAACTTTTTTTCCTACTTAATGCGATTATAATAGACGAACACGACATATATTAAAGTATATATAGATATGTATAGATAATAAATGGTAATCTGTGAATGGCCACTCTTTTTTTTTTTAAGGATGTTTTATTATATTCTCTCAAATCAACATACATAATCAGATTCTATAAACAATTTGTACAAACTATTTGAAACATAATTATAAATTATACAATAAATCCATTACAATATAATTATACAACTTATACATCAAACTTCAAAAATACTAGAAATTAATATACTAATGCGTTTCAGCAATTACAAAATGAAATATTAACAAAATATATGACATGATCAGAGAGAAAAAAAGATAAAAATGTTGTTCCACCTCCCACCCCCCCCCCTCCCCTCCGTCCCCAGGTTAGGAGCATTCTCCCCTTTATGCCTATACTCTACATGGAAGGGACTGCAATTCTCCGTATTGGTTTTTTCTGTGTTTTTATTTATTTTGTTTTGTGGCTTTGTCTCTCGTATATATACCTTTACCTCACTCTCCCTATTTATTCTTTTAATTAAGATTTTCCCATTTCCTTAAATGAATAGACATCTTGCCTCTACCAAGCGCCTACCTACTCTTGAAAATGACAATCGATGTTCTGTATTAAAAATACATGGAGTATGAACCCAGACCCGTAACACAAAGCTTTGCAATCATCGTAGAAGAATATCTTTACAATTGATTGCACTGACTACAATGCAAAATCGATTGTAAATATCGTGCATATGATCGATCTCTAACTTTTGTGTTACGGGGACCCAGAACACCGAATGGTTTCGATGTAGCAAACAGAAACCGTTACACCAAAAACTAATGGATGTTGATCTAACATCCTGGGTTTAAAACCGGTGTAAGATGCGTGGTATGTTCCTATATATGTAAACGCATGTGGTGTAGTTTTAACACCTCTGTTTTACAGTGTAGTGTTATATTACTCGGATTGTTACATTGTCTTACTTGTAAAACAAATATCAATGCTATTGAGTGAAAAGTTTTTGCCCCGCGGTTTAAATAGATTTGCTAGTTTTCTTTGAGATAAATGAATTTATGATAGATATATTTATTGTCCTAATATAAAACTGTGTGTACTCAGGACACCCATAAGACAAACATCAATGATGTTCCTTTGTCAATGGTTGAAGTTCATAATTTGAATATAAAAATATCAAATTTATATCATATAAAATGGAGGTTCCCTTTATACAAAAAATGAATAAATGCATTTCGTTATATGTGTTTAGTATATATTTGATTAGAACTCTATAATTTAAGCTTATTGATAGAAATGTCAACAACATTTCAAGTTGCATAAACAATAAAATGGATCGAATTTTCTGATGTATATACTATTTTATATTTTAAAATATTATCAAAATATTATTCAAGTATTTAGAATTATGAAAAGAATATATTTCGATAGCTTTAATAACAAATTTTTACTGTTTAAAAGAACTGCAACATACATTGAGGAAAAACGTCGCTCATTTTGCACAAATCTTTATTTGGTGCTGTTGTGAAATTACAGCAAAGGATTATGGACACGGTCTTATAAACATTTTTAAGAAATACATTTTCAGTAAATTTGGTAGATGACAGGAATAATTCAGGCATACATAGAGGGAACGAGAATTCAGGTTTATGCCGAATGTGCCGAAACGAAGTGTTTGAATGGTTTAATTTTTGTTTTGTAAATTAACTTTACTTTTCGTTTGGTACACACTAAAAATGTTGAGCAACATACTGTCCACTGCAGTAGGGTAATGTATGTTGGTAATATATATATATTCTTGGCAATCATTATCCTATTGAGCAAATTTATCACCCAATTATTGCTTTTTATTACCTAATTTGAGCAGATTTTAAACAATAGATGTGTGGACAGCATGTTGCCATTGGTTTGTTAAAAGTTGGGCTTTTCTTGCCCAGCTATTTTAAGGGTGTATTTTATAGGCAAAACATATTTTGGATATTATGTGTTTCCTTTGCATCCTGTTTTTTTTACAGTAATTTTGTCTTCAGAGTATAAATTCTCAAATTGCCCAATCTTTTAGTTGAAGGATTGGCTACACTGTTAGAAAATTTATCCTTAAAATAAAAGAAGTTCCTGCAGCAGAGTCTCGAGATCATCTGTAATCTTATTGAATAGCGTAATCTTACAGGAATTTGGTATTTGGTGTATGGAATCTTACAAATTTCCTTGAATAAAACACCCTTTTCCCCTTTTTTTAACAGACCTGTTATGTTAAATTGCAGAAAAATTCCTGTTTTATGAATTTACAGAATGTTTCTGTTATTGGTTTTTTGCAAAATCTTCTGTTTATTTTCTGTAAAATCACGGGTTTTTTAACAGTGTATGATGTGGTACAATATAGATTTTAAACAGCATTTTCTATTAATTGAGATCTTCATTTCTTATCATAAGTAAAAAAAATGCTTTTGAGACAGCAGTATCAATCAAAAGTATTTTAGATTATTGTTTACCTTATATTAAAGTTTTACTTTCTGTAACAGCGAAAGTAGACGAGTAAAACAACTTATGATAGGACAATGATTTTTGTTACACTATACTTTATCCCTATGACGTCATGAATTTCACACAATAAGTGATGAATATATACGAAGAATAATAACCATAGCATTGGAAAATTTATGTAATTTTCATATATGTATATACCGTATACTTCGCCTTGATTTTCGTTTGTTTATTTCAATGCAAAATAATTATGTTGATTATTTCTGAATAAATCTATAATAAATAAATCATTTCGTGCCATGGTCATTCTTGAGTATAATCGGGGGCATTAATTGAAATTACCCATCACGAGGTATGCAACTATTTCAATACCCGAACAAGATGAAGAGAATAAACATGTTTGTATAAGATAACGATGTGGATCTTTGTTGTCCGATAAACCATCTTCATCCCAAACCACAACTAGTCAAGATAACTAGTCATTACGATCCATAGCCAATTGTACCGTTAGTTGAAATAAATGACTGGTCAAAATAATAGATAGTAAATCATTTGACTATGATTTACATCTTTTTGTAAAATTTAATGTAAATTCGGTTGCACAAAGAACGAATCCATAAAGCCATATCCATGATAGAATATCAAACCTTAAAAAGGACCCCTGGATTATAAATAACTTTTTAAAAATGTCGTTGGCGATTTTTATATATACATTTAAAAGATGATTTGCAACAACTTATAAATGCAAAGATACGGACGTTGATTGTGAAATATTCCTTGGGGTGATTTATGTGGTGTTTGAAGTATTTTATGAAGAATTTGCAAGATGCTTAAATAGTGAGTGGGAATACTAGCCTTCCTGTCATTCATTAATTGGTAAATTTGCCCATCTAATTCTGCGATGAATTCCATGTCCATCACTCTACCTCTTTGGTGGATTTACGAAATACACTACTACCCCTAATACCTCCTCCATTTCATCTAATTGTCTCGAATAGAAAGACGCAATTGAAGATTCTGATTAAATTTTTGCTTTCTATCGATCCTGATTTATATGTTAAGTTACGCTAAGTTCTTATCAATGGCCATCGAAAACAAGAACACATAAGTGCAATTTCTTATTCATGTCAGGTTCAAGCAATTTTCGTAAAAGGCAATTCAATCAAAATTGGTTGCACAGTGCAACGACTTACAACGTGTGTGCCAACGAAAATGCATTAATAACCAGATACGCAGATAGCAGGTTCGTGAACTGTGTGTGTGGGTGTGTGTGAGGGTGTGTGCGAGTGTACCGAGTGCATGTGCGTCGGTTTCGTGCATGTGGCGCGTCATTTAAATTGTAACAAGCAAATAAAATTAGACTGCTCATTTCACGTGGAGTGTTCTGAATTGTGGCCACTTCTTATGTTTGCCTCTTTAGGCGGCAAATGCAGAAGAGGGCACACTTTCAATCACGCTTTGAGGTCATATTTACAGATACCTGGATGGTAAATATCATTTGTAAGAAATTGCGTCACTCGAGAGTTCAACCCGCAGCGTTGGGTCTTTCGTGAGTTCAATATCTACAAGCTTCCAGGTGTGTTGGCGGTGTCCAGAAAGGCTGGAGGGGCTTTGTTTACAGTAGTGGCTCCAGAATTTAAGCAGGATTGCACTGGGTGTCGTCCGTGTAGGATGACCCCACATTTACTCCTGACGTTGTCGTGATAATTTTTTTGGAAGACATAGCCTCTATTTTTGGCTGGGGCTGTAATTTGGGATTTTTTTCCAAATTATTATAAGGTATATGATAATGCAGGGTTAAAGAGAAAGCAAATGGCTTTCTTCTCTTCATAACTCCATAGAAGTAAATGTCATGAGAGTCGGCCGGGATGTCCATTGTTGGAATATATACATCCATAGACTATAATTAGTATACGGAAATAAATCCGGCATATTGATTTAAGAAGGGATAATGTGCAATGGTAAATGCAGAAACGCATTTCTTTTAGAAAAAGATAGGAATGCTTGATTCTGTAAGGAGAACTCTAAAGACCACTTATCTCCAGATGTGTTTCATAAACTGTTTTCAACTCCTACTAGGAGATCCTTCAACAAAATCGAAGGGGATTGCAATTGAATAGTCCTAGACGTTAGGCATTGACGTCATCAGGCCACCATCTTAGAGGCTGAAGCCTTTGCCTTGCACGCGTTGGTGATCTGAACCTGGCCCATTTCTGACAACTCTATTTAAGCGTATTCCTATATCCTCTGAGGGAGGGCACTAGCCGCTATGAGATTATGACCCCACATTCATAAGATCTATTGGTTGAAGTTTTGCTATTCTTATACACCTACCTTCTGATCCTGGTAGTATAAATGGTATGTATAGCTATGTGGCTGATAAGAGAGAGGATTTGAAAGACTCTCTCAGTGCATGATTTCACATCTTCGTTTACTACACAGATATGCCGTTGGGAACAACAGCATATAATATCACGCAGTATTTATTCTGTGAAGTCCTTGCAAATATTTTAGAACATTTAGGAATTCAAATATTCAAACGGATGTGCGTTCATGACGCAGAATGTGCAGCTTCGGTTCCGAAAGGTTTGCTTTTAATGCCTTTCCTTACTTTCTAGACCTTGATTACAACATGGTCAAATAGTACGATGTTTGAGAGTAGGGTGTACTATTGATGCTTCATGAAAAACTTTGAGATTGACCATAAAATGAAGGACAAAAAATTAACCTCATTTTGGGGGACATTTTACAAAGCTTGACCATGTGTCTCAAATCATTTAAAATGTTCAAAGTAATATGTTATACCGCTCATGGATGAAGTCAGCATAAGCATAAAACATACAGACATTTATGAAATTTAGGAGATGAAATTTATATTGATTGAGAGTCCCACCTGCATGGTTAACGATTCAAATTTAAGATTTAAACATTCAACTTCGTATTGAGTCTTCATATCTTCGGTTGTGATGTTCTTTTTTATTAATCTGTGATGCATTTGTACTTCTTGTAGGAAACGCCCCAGTTGGCGTTGCTGGCTTTCCATAATTGTGGTTGATCGGACCAATTGCAACTCTTTTAAAGACGGGAAGACGGGACGCTGGTTCTTTTGCTTGGAGGTGATAGCAATTATCTCGACTGCGAATCAGGAAGTGTATCTTCACACTTCACAACACGACTCGTGATCGAGTGTCTACGTAATTTCTTGCACGATGTGGTGGGCATCTAACGCCTCGGCTGGGACGTCATTCTCACCAGAGGACATCGCGCTCGTGTCGACCAGCTAAACTACTCATTTAGAAAGAGAAAAATGTTCAGAAATCATTTGCTCCCATCAGAAATCGCAATAATGTGCTGTTTCTGTCAAGCTAATGGACTGATGAATGCGTAATATCATACGCTTTTAAAATTTGCTACTAAACACTTCCTTATCTTACAAAAGATGGAATGTGTACGAACACAAATCCTATGGTCCATAAAGTTTTTATCGTCAGCACTCTCTTTTTATATTTTGTCTTGGAGCCTATCATCGTCAGTAATCGATGAAATTCTTATTAACGGGAGCCGCTTTCAGAGCTCGTATATAATCGATTTATTACGTCCGGCAGGTGCATCTTAAAAATGGAAGAAAGACCCGCCAAAAGATCTTTCTATAACCTTGCCGAAGATTTAAAGGTTGAAATTCTTACGCGTTCGTAGAAAGACAGGTTGACTACTCCGCAAAGACTCGATCGAAAGGATGATCTATCCAATGACGAAAACTGACAGTCATAATACGCAGCAGATGAGTACTCCATTTTTGTGTTTAGTCTGTCCAGTAAAAAAAATAAACAAAATAGAGGAAGAGTAGACTAAGAAATCCCGCCTCCCAATGTAGCTGTAATTTCCAAGCCTAAGTTTTCAAGTCTTGAGAAGATGGCAAATATAACATGCATAACTGCCGAAATGAATTGAAGGGGGAAACAATTGATAATTATTTTTCCGCAACATAAGGTTTCTATATATTCTTTCTTTTATTAAAAATCGCAATGGGGAAACCATGTCAGCCATACCTTCAATGCCACTTTCAACGGACCTCTGAATCACTTTCTTAACGTTAACTCCACATGAAGCTGAAATACACGCCTTGTCTATCAAACCAACAGTATCGCGGTGGTGGTGCTGGGGAGGGTGGGGGCACTCTTAGTTAAGATAACCGTTCGTCTTTAAAATGTATGTTTCTCTTTATGGTAACTCCCGTAGGGACTCGGCAGGACAGCGTTTTGCTGTTTAACGCCAAACTGGTATATAACCAATTACCTAGGAAACATTTTATGTCTAGGTTAATCAGTCATAGTGGCTGACCTTATAGACGATAGATATTACTCTCGGGCCTTTTTATCAACGTCATGAACGTGGAGACAATGGCAGAGTCTGGATTCGAACTCACAACCTTGCGATCATTAGCCAATGCTCTAACCACTGGATCCACACGACCCGTGGACTAATAATGCGTAATATCTTTAGTTTAAAAAAAATTATTTCCATTCTCTTGTATTCTAGATGAGAAATGTAATTTGTCAGTGACCATAGCAGACAATTACTAAACTATTGATTTTATTTAGCCATATTACGCCAGTAGCAAAAAGACGACGCCGCAGCTTCGGAAGAAAATGGTCATTATGACCAAAGCATATAACATGGGTCAAATGAATACATATCAGGTGACAGGACACCTTTTAAAAAAAAATGCATATACAATCGGCTGTTGCAAAATCTTTGTACAATTTGGAGAACTTTTTAATCAAAACATATATAAAAGAAAGTAAATAAATTAATAAAGAAAATTTAATATAATAGCCGCCATTCTTCAATTCCGTTTACGTTCATTCATTCACGCTCTTGTATTTCACTTCTTGTTTAATCAACAATACAGAACTTCGACATGGACAATGAATGCTAAATCATTGATTTGCTAATGGCGCCAACTTCTCGCCAATGTCACTCGCAATCAATCCATACACAGCCACCAATACTTCTCGATCAGTCCATGGTCGTCTTGTTCGACGCGTACAAACAGGGGTACATTACAGAAAGAGTTGTAATCGATCGTAAGTCCAATAATCAAACGTGACTTGTTTTTTGACCAGTCAAAAGCGCGTATTTGGAACTTGAGCTTGATTCGTTAAGTTGCGTTCACTTGCAAATGTCCCTGCAATTAATTTTCAAAGACTTTCCCCACGATAGGATGGCAGTAATTTTGCTGGTGCGTTTCGTCCAATATTTTACCGGAAATTTGCCGTATCTGCATTTATGAAAGGGACGAGATCCTATATGAACAAGACCCTTGAGCAAAGAATCCAGGAGCCGCACAAACAGTATTTATAATGGCATGTTCTTTTAATTTTAAAGAATTTTCATGTCTTCCAATTTTGGCCAGCAATGTATGCCAGGATGCGTTTCAATGCAATTGATATCATAATTTCTTTAATAAGTCGTTTGGAATAATTAATTCAATACATTTTGTTCATATCATCCGTGTTGAATCCACGAGCTCATATTGCAACCATCATGACCATGGCTCAAAATCAATTTGGTAAAAAATTTGTTGCGAACTTTGAGTTACAAGTATAGTCCCCCGTATTTTGCCTTCCCAATTATTGAGCACTTGTTTATTATGGTTATCCCTATCTCCACCCACAGCTTTCTCCCCGTTTCCTTCTGTTTCTGTGTTTTTAATACACCGACAATCTTCTCTTAACCAATCTCAAACTTTGTTTAAATATGAACCGACCGACTGTTGGTTAAAAAATATCAAAACATTTTGCATGCAATGATTTTTGTTTCAACCATCGGCTGTTAGGTTGACATTTTAACGAACTAATGGTCGGTTTACATTTCTGAATGTCTAAATTCTTGTTAATCAAAGATTGCTATCCAAAGAATTTTTGGTATGAAAATTACAACATGTATATAGAGTGCATAGTCAAACATAATAGAACAACAGATGATAAGAAGAGTTGAGGATGATAGAAAACATTATTGTTCTAATATAGGGCTTCTATGAGCAAATGTGAATAGATAAGGGGATATCTCTTTTACAGCACTAAAACTAATGCCCTCATTCACACCTACGAAACCGACTCCAAACCGACCGATGGTATGTCATTGGTAATAACGTAGTAGATTTTGCCGGTCTGGTATTGGTTTAACCGATGTGACTGCTCTTTATTAAAGCCTCGGAGATTCATATAGGTTTGGACGTACTCGATCAAGCGTTCAAGAACAAATCAAGATGCATGGGTCAAGATAACTTAGCGTGTGTGCCCTATATTGAAAGGTATACATCCGATGGTCTTTAATCAGTGTTAATATTAACTAATCAACCATGCATCCTTTTAAAAAAATGACGATGGACCCCCACGAAAAACAGCATTTTGCCGATTGTGCGTTCCATCCCACGAGCGGTAAATAAATAAATTAAAAAGAATAATAAAAATAAAAGAGAACTTCTTGTCATGAAATCTAATCGTTTGATTTGGTTGTCTGAAGAAATGGATGGATCGTGATAATAATGAAGTTAGTAACGATATGGAACGGCCTTCTTTTTAGTTGTTTAAATTCACTCAGTCGAAAGGCAGTTGATCAACTTTCTAGATCATGTAGATTATGCGACGTGAACCAACCTATTTGGGTGTAATTGCCATTCGGCCTTCAATACACTCGGGAATTTAGTATGATGTCTAGAGTGTCCAGTTGGTCTTATTTCTACTTCATCTTTTCAATATTTTTTTTCACTTTGTCAAACGAAAATTTGATTTACAAAAAAAAAACCCAATTCATTTAACCATTATAAAATAATGCAAGACATAGTGGATATAATACGAAATGTAAATAGGCTAACTGGAAATTAGACTGATATATAAATATGCTAAATGGCAATTAGACCAAAATATTAGTAGACGAAGTGATTGTAGAAAAGTTAGAGAGCAATAATGGCAATAAACTAAAACTTTGCACTCCCTTCCGATGCATAGTTTCAGCCATCATGGTCATTGGACCATACTGAAGGTGAGGACTTCCTATTATCTATTTCAGTAAACAAAACCATAATTACGTTCCCAGGCAATTATATCTAATGTTTCGTTTCAGTGCATTCAAAGCAATTAGATTTATAGACTTAGTCGGTCTCGAGTGACCAATGGGGTCTATCGGATATAAAAGGTAGAATGTTCGTCCGAGCACCATTTACGTCAGTGAAATAGACCGAAAAGGTAACTTCGCAGCTTCAAGTCACGTGATTAGTTTTAATTTGTTTTATAGAACTTGTGACCTAAACGAATATTGTTTAAGTGCTATCTTTAGACCTAACTGTAAAAATTTCAAGGTTTCAAGTTTAGAATCAAAAGTATTTTAGATTTCTACGGAGATCTGAAATATGCCCCTTTTCTTTAAAAAAAAAATGTACTATTTTAAAACACTACCATTTTGGCGGGTTAGGGAAGCATTTTTTTTTGGGGGGGGAGGGATATATAACCGATAAACGATTATAGGCATTTGATGAACCAATTACATGAACATACTCAGCTATCGTAGGCGTTAGATATGTAAAGCCTATATGATAAGACTTGGAATCGCCGCAATTTTCTAAAGAAATGATAAAAGAATGAGCACGGAAACTGCACCACTGCATGAATTGCCCGGGGTGGATCGAAAATCATTTACATGACAGAGGGGAGTGACGACATTTTTGATGAGCTTAACCTTCTCGAAATAGATCAGACGAGCCCAAAATAGACCCCCTGGTCCTTAAATTGCATCGTAACAAATAATCAGGGGCGGTTCTTATGAATCTCTATTTGGCACGACAATGTCGGGCAATGGAACAAAATGAGAAGATGACACACACTCGGCATTTAAAGGGATAGGCTACCCCTTGGCCGTACGTAGGGATGGGGGTGGGGGGAGCAGGACGCGTGAAAGAATCGAAGAACCTTGTAAGCGAGTGAGCGAAACGAATGAGATGGGCGATGTGGTATATGCTAGAGTGAGATTTGAAGGACTTTGTGCACTTTTATGGTGAATTTTGTGATAATTTTCAGTAAAGAATATTAGGGCTGTGGCTAACAAAGTTCATATCGAATTTAATTTCAGATTCATCCGAATCTTTGAAATACACATTTGAGATTGATCGCAATTTTAGATTGATTTGAATATATCGAATTTTCTTAGAAGGGTTTCACTTTTTTATGTCAATTTGTACGTATAACTTTATTAAAAGGCAAATTGCTTTCATACATCCACCCATCCATATATATTCATATATATATCGTAAAGAGGCTCGGGTGCAAAATGTATATTTTTTACAAAAAGTTAAACAAATAATTTGTTGAAATGCAATCGAAATGTCTGGTTTAAGGTTTGGTATTCAACATTCTAGTCGTTCATTAACATTTTTTAAAAAATGAAACAGACCCCACCCCGCCCCCTCCTCACAACCCGGCTTCAAAAGTATCCTCGTAGTATCTATCTAAAAAAGATAATTTGATCATGCACTGTAGAATTCGCCAAATTGAAGATCTCTCTTCAGCGTGGCTAAACAAACTTTGCTTAGCATTTACAAAGTTCGCCTCAGATCAGATCAGATTGTTGATTTTTAATATTTATATTGTTCTCCTCTCCCATAAATCTGCCCTTTAAATTGGAATGAGAAAGGTTGCCCACCCCATCTACCGACCATCCTGTTCAGGGCTGCCGCGGAGAGAGCGTAAAGCCACGTTCACGCACCGAAACACACCGATGCACCTCTATACTTACGATGACGTCAAAGTTTCGCTCTCCTGACGTTGCGCCTCGCCCGCTGATACTCACAGTGGGTTTGATACAGACATTCGTCTAATGGAGATATGAACACAGCACCGTTTATACTTCGTCTCATTTTGTAATTTTTTTTGTTTTGTAATTTTTGAAAGGAAATCAAATTTTGAAATAAATGGGATACTGTGTTTTTTTCCCTCAAACTGTTTATATTTTGGTTATTCAGCAAAATAAGAAAACAGATTCAACGTGTAAATTTTGTTTTTCCTTCCCATTTTGTATTTTCTATTTCTTCCCTTCCTCTATCTTTTTAATATTTCCATAAATCTTTCTTTCCACCTTTTTTCGATCTCTTTCTCTACATCCCCTCTCTTTTATTTTCACAATTGCTATATTTTACTGTTTCTATTTCTTCTTGTTTGTCTGAATGTATTTCTCTCTATTCTCAACTCTGCAACAATTTCAGTGGGACAAGGATTAGAATCATGAAAGATAATTGCACAGTAATAAATTACCGTATTTTTATTATTAATCTTACTGAATGCCTGTTTATTCAGTAAACCATGTCAGCAATGATATGGTTAAAAGTGTGGCTAGCATGGATAGTTTAGGTGCACGCTATATGAGTGAATAACAAGTCGCAAGCCCGTTTAGGGGTGAATCCGAATGCGATGCGAGTTATTTTTACTACTCTCACTCTGATAATGTTAGTTTATTCGTTAATGCACGAGTGATTATCCTCAGGATTTGGGCACCAGCCCGAAATAAGGTATTATGACCCTCTCTTCTCTGTCTCTTCTTTTCTTTTCACTTCTCTTCTTTTCTTTTCTCTTCTCTTCGCTTCACTTTTCTTCTCTTCTTTTCTCTTCTCTTCTCGTTCTCTTCTTTTATTTTCTCTTCTTTTCTTTTCTCTTTCTCGTCTTTTCTCTTCTCGTTAGCTTCTTTTTTCTTCTCTTCTCTTCTCTTCTCTTCGCTTCTCTTCTTTTCTCTTCTCTTCTCTTCTTTTCTCTTTTCTTCGCTTCTCTTCTCTTCTTTTCTCTTCTTTTCTTTTATTTTCTCTTTTCTTCGCTTCTCTTCTATTCTCTTCTCTTCTTTTATATTTTCTTCTCTTTGCTTATCTTATCCTCTCTTTTCTTCTCTTTCTTGCCTTACATTGTTTTCTCTTCTCGTTCTCGTCTTTTCTCTTCTCCTGTCTTCTTTTATCTTGCATCCTCTTATCTTCTCTCCTCTTCCCCTCTAATGTTTACTCACCCTTTCTGCATAACTTTTTACCCCTCTCCATCTCGTATCCGACCCTCTCCTCATTTTGATTTCAGTGTGGCAATTTGCAATATTTCATTATCACTCTCATTTATTATCATTTATTTCACTCTGTATTATTGTCTTCCCCTTCTCTACATCTTTTTCCTCTTCCACTCACCCCCTCTGTCTCTCTTTCCTCCCCCTTTATTATTTAGTAACACCTCTCCCCTCCGTTCTTACTTATTATTCGGCTTTTCCTTCCTCATCTATACTTTACACTGTCATTTATTAAAAATATTTTAAATGTGTTTCTACCTCCCCCTTTCCAGTTTCTCTTTGCCCCTCATCATGGATGGTGATACCCCCCATCCCTCTCTCTCTCTCTTTTTGGAGGAGGGGGTAGGGGCTTGTTATTTTATGTTGAAAAAGTGCCTTTCTGTTAAATCCTATATTCGCCCCCGCTTTGAGCCCCACCTCTTACCCTTTATCTCCCCTTTCTCTATATAATGAATTATCCCTTTCTTTCCTTTCTCCTTCCATCCCCTCTCCTCCTCCTCCTCATATCTCCATTTGTCTCTCGCCCCCCCCCCCTCTCTCTCTCTCCCTCTTTATAATTATTCATTGTTTACTCATGAATATCGAATGCCAAGGCCGACATTCATGTACATTGTATCCGGCTTGGTTGAATCCATATTACGCCTCTAACATTCTCGTAATCAATAATGCTGTGTTCTAGGTGAAGGCCAACCCTGTATGACGTCATAACGGACTCGAGGGGGAAACTTATGACGTAATCTTCACATTGAGCAGTCCGCCCAGTCTCCGGCAAAAATCGATAGTATGGATATCAGCTCGTATTCTTCAAGGCGTTTTTGTGTGATCATCTTCGTTTAAAGGAATTGTCCAAATTTCAGGAAACTGTCGCATCCGTATTAAGCCCGGAGCATACTATCCATTTATCTGTAATTCGTTATCAATCATAATAAAAGTGAATGAAAGCCAATTCAATTATTGTAGAGATGTCTTACGAATCTTGCATTCGGCAGCCAATCGATAATGTTTTTTTTTATACTTTTCTTATCAAAAGGCTAGGAGTAAATCATTTTTTTCCATTTCATATTCCAAGCATTACTCCGAAAATCAATTGGGATGAATTTCAATGCAAAATGCGATTTGTTATTTTTATTGTTCACATAGAGCCGAGTTTGGTGTACGCGTCCCTGTGAGCTTCGCGAGTTCCAACTCGCGGAAACTCGGGGGGGGGGGGATCGTACATTTTCAGGATTTTTTTCAGAGAAAGCGTATCGCATCGGATCAAAATAATCTGCAGCAGGCTTTACATGAAATACTTTCGGACGGGGCGGGGATGGGGTAATGCTTCCTCAAATATCTATTTACTATGGACCTACCTTCTGTGATTATTCTCTTTATTTGCCTTAACGTTATGTCTTGTGGTCGATTATTTTTTTTTAAATGAATGTATTATTATATCTAATCACTATAGATCCAGATTTAAATATTATTTTGGATACATTTTGTTCTTACCTAACATGATCAATAATACATGATTTTGAGTTTGTTCTAAATCTAAAGCAATCAAAATTAGTCAACCCAAAAAGAAGGAATTTGTTTATTTTTAAACTACCCCTTCACAATAAAACTCCGTCACAAACACAACACAAACAAATTAAATGAAGGTAAACTTAATACAGCTTTCCCTAAATAAGCTGGTGTTTGCCGTGTTTACAAGAAGGCAAACTCCCATCAAGAAACACTATTAAATGTCAACAACAGCTAGAGTGGGAAGGGCGGGGGCGGGGGTCACCACCCCTAGCCAGTGTCCCTCACTAAAATTTATTTGTTTTAAAGCCGATGTATAGTTCCCCGGTGTACGGGACAATCCAACAGTTCATGACGTCATAATGCATTAGTGATTTGAGTAAAGTATCAACAAACACGCTATTTATGAACCGTATTGGTTTTGTTTGGAGATATTCTCTATAGATATAAAAGATGAATCAACGTGCAGTCAGACTTTGATCGCGTTTTATATTGCTACTATTGTCACCTTTGGTGTCAATATTTCATAAAGCTTATCTCCATCAGTCCCCTTTCTCTATTTCCCGTTCTTGCTATATAACTCATAACTCAAACGGACTTTTACTTTAACCTCTCCCTTTTTAAAACCAACATTCGAAAAGAATGTTTTAATCCCCAACCTATTTTCTTTTTTGCTCTTATTTAAATAGTTAAACACATTTCGTTTTGTCTTTATGTTATTAAGCTAGTCAATGCTATAAACGTCGCATATCATTTGCCAGTACAAAATTCACTTGTCAAAAATAAATAGCTCTTAAACATACAAACGCAATCTTATTCGATGAGCAATTGGATATACGAAATAAAATTTACATTTTTAAAAATATTTATGCAGGTGTTTCCAATCTATTCCACAGTTAAAAACCAATCTTCTGCAATCTCAAGTCTGCACTTTTCACACCCCCTCCCTCTACCCTATTCTCTTTCTCACTCACATCTCGTCTACGTCCTCATTTACGCCCCCCTCTCTCTCTCTCCCTCTCCCCTATCTTCTATCAGTATCTCACTCTCTCTTTCCGCATGCTACACCCTATACGTTTATCCCTAATATTTTACAGAACTGAAACTATGTACCCCCAAAGCACTCGGTTATTCGAAATGTTCTTCCGTAGTCAAATCAGTTTTATTTTTGGTACAGTAAAAAGGATGTTTTCTTTACAAAATGTACAGAGACACAAAACAATCAACAATATCACACAAAAACATCATACTGAATCAAAACATATACATTAACAAATTTACTCTATTTTAAAAGACAAACACATAAACATTATTGAGTCACAAGATAACCAATCTCAGACTTCACGTTAAATTTGAATTCAGCTAAAATGGAAAACTATTCAGCTTAACATAACTTTCTCTGAAATTCTCAATTCGTTTGACAATCAAATTTTGATTGAATTGTTTCATTTCCAAGAAGGCTGTATTCAGCCTTTAACTTTATATCCTCTACTGATTATTACACACCTTAAAATGTTGGGCAAAATACTGTCCACTATGTTGGGTAATGTATGTTTGTTAAAAAATATATATTCTGAGTAGTCATTATCCAATTGAGCAAATTTATTTCCAATTATTTAGGTTTTATTGCCCAATTTGGGAAGATTTTAATCAATAATTGTGCAGACAGTTTGTTGCTCAGGGTTGGTTGAAAGTTAGGCATTTTGCCCAACTATGTTAAGAGTGTACATTTTGATTTAATTTCAATGTTATTTTTTTAGATTCGAATTTGGAATTTAAGGAATACCATATCAAGCAAATTAAGAATGAATTCCTTTAATTATAAGTAGAAAAGAAAAAAAACCAGAGATACTATCTTGAGTTATGGATCTGTATCAAAACTCCACCTTGCCCTTAGCATGCATAGATTTTAGAGTGGAAAAATAGCGTTCGAAACAAGAATGACTGAAGGCACTTTGTGTTCCCCGATTATTTGATGAATAGCCCCCTCTACGCTAAGTGTAAGGAAAGGCGAAGTGGACGGTGTTTTCATATTTGGATACGTCATAACCATGATAACCATTGAAGATCAGCGGCCATAGCCAGTCTCAAGTACTATAATATGGCCAGTATTTTTGAAGAGTGAATATAGTGGCTCCGTATTAAATGCATATAGTAAGCAACCATCGCCATTCACGCAGGGCGACTAACTTTAGTCAATTATAAAAGTGACGTCATCAGCTAACTTTTCAATTCCTTATCCACAGAACCTAATGCAGATCTTCGACGTGCTCGAGAGTCCTTACGGCAAAGGATGACTATCGAGGCAATTACTGGTACAACCTTTGTAAAAACGTCATTCAATTAGCTACCCTGATATTGAACTTAGTAGCATCACTTATTAGGTAATGTTTCACTGTAATAATTATTGTGTATCCTAAACATAGTACATTTGACTTGTATTCTCATACATTAACCCAGGGAAATGTACCAAAGTCAATACCATTGACAAATGTTATGTAACAAGTAATTCAGTAGAACTTATGGTATACTCCTTTCATTTTTAAAGTCGTTTAAAAATGGTTTTCTGACACTTTCACGATCAAGCCAATCCGGGGCTTCATAAGCAAAGCTTTGGGAATACTATCCCACATGTTTCGAACTTAATATATTTGATGATTATGCAGCATCGTACTTTGAGCATTTTTAATGCTTTAACGTTGTTTAAAACAAGCCACTTCGGTTAAAGCATGAAAGACATTTTCTATCACTGAAAAATACAAATTTTGAATACATGTTCGCTCAATGCCATTGTATTAAAAACAATATGTACAATATAATAAATATTACATAAATACAAAACCTATCAGTCAAGCAGGTCGATAAGAGTTCAAATATCCAACAGAAATTAAATATAAATGATTCCCTTGATCAAAATGGGGTTAATTTGAGCTAGGAAATTTAGGCACTTGACGACGTTGCTGGTATTTATAGTTCATTGTCATAAAATCTCGTTGTAGGCCTAACTGCGATAAAGATAGCAAATTAATGCACCATGCAGGCCGAAACGCTTCCAATATAAACATTTATTTCATCTGATAATTTGACGATAATTGATCATCTGTGCAAAATAATGACCATCTTTTCAAACTTTCCAACGCTACGCGTAGTGTAGTACTATGAGTTTTGACTCATTTGGAAGCCGTATGAATATAATGATCGTCGATGGAGTCAGAGGAGAAGCATATTCTGATTTATTAATAATCAGTCGATAGATGGCGCTATTCAATGCCGCGAAAAATAAACTTTAACGATCATGACTTGTGACAAGGTAGTCCACTAATGACAGGCCTATACAAGAAGGAATCAGGACGTTTTGGAATTAAAATTAGCATATTTCTTTTAGAAAAAAGAAGAAGACTGACCTAACGTAGGAGAGATTGTTTTGATATACAGGTATGTATAAACACATGGGAAACGTAAGATATAAGGATTAAGTGAGAATGAATAATGCTTGGTCCATCAAACGATTCCTAAACAACTTTAACCCAATTTTATATCCACTGCCAACCATGATGTAAGACGTCAGCATATTTTTTTTTACCAGTGGAAGATCTCCGATGTTACCCTCTTTGAATAACCTTCATAATCATAAGTAAAGATCTTGAGATAACAGTTAAGTTTGGAAACTCGAACCAAACAGAACCGTCTAATTGAGCTTCAAGATATCACGTGACCAGATTGATGATCACCTGACTTCACGCCTATTATGTCATGCGCACATATCAGCACACAGTCTTATGGATTAGTCGCCAAGCATAAGTTTTGCTCCCGCTATCAGCAGTCAGGCGTCTGTCTACACGATCAGGCGCTGCTCGCAAGTCGGCGAACTCACAAAACGACTGGCTCGAATCCTATTTGATCTTTGGTATAAGGAAGTTGAGCGAGATGAATGTTGTTCTATCGCTAGCTCAGAGGCTGAGTAGTATGCTGACATGACTTTCCATGGAATCCTACGGGAAATACACAAAAATATAATAATAATAATAGTTTTGGTATTAAATATGAACAGGTCAGACATTATTTCATTGCATTGCCTAATATCTAATATCCTTTAAAAATCCCTATTTGAAAAAAAAACTCTCATAGAAAATAAAGCCCCTTAATTAGGAGATGAAAAATAAAGAAAAGCATCTTTTAAAATTCATCATACTTTATTATTTTTTGTGCATTAAAAACCTCTCCAATTTCCAATTTTTCTAATTTAGAACCTGATAAAAAACTACCATAGTAAGAAAAAAATGTACGCTTAGAAAAAACGGTTCTTTGAGAACTTTATACACGTCCCGTTTGGAACTTAGGTTCCTTGAAAAATGGTCTAAATTACCTTAAACAGCTACTTTGGAACATTTTTAGGTTCTATAATGTTTCTTGAGCGCGTAAAGAAGCTTACTGGGAACCCTTTATCTCGAGGGTTCGAAAAACGGGACCAGATGGCTTAAATTCACACCTTTTTCTAAGAGTGTACAATATCACGGTATTACGGTGAAATCCTCGATACAATTATAACTACGAATATTAATCATGCTCCTAAAAGATTTGATTGAATGTTTTTAAACAATTACCTTGTTTGCACACGCAGGTAAAGCCATTGAATTCTCGGAGGCACGTCCCACCATGCAAGCAGGGTTCGCTCTCACAATGATCGATAGCGGTCTCGCAGTACTCTCCAGTAAACCCACTGCCGCAGTCACAACTGAACCCATCGACGTGGTTGATACATCGCCCACAGTTCAGACACGGTTCAGAGGAGCAGAAGTCCGCCTCCTGTTCGCAAAGCTTTCCTGGAGATATAGAAGCATAAGAACACATGCACGATTAAGTAGAAGCTATTATTATTACTTATTATTATTACTTATCATTTGTACTGCGCTTTTCCCATTAGGCCCAAAGCGCTTACAATGTAATATTTCAAAAACTACAAAGTATTAAACAGATAAGTTTTTAATGACTTTTTGAAGATTGCTAATGATGGAGACTGTCTAATTATTAGTGGCAGGTTGTTCCAGGATTTTGAAGCCGACACTGTAAAAGTTCTGTCACCAGCTAATGTACGAGTTATTGAATATGTGAGGCGAAGGTGATCACTGGCCTATCTAAGAGCTCTAGTTGGTGTATACAGATTCAAGCAGTTACTTAAATACTGTGGAGCCTGTTTATTCAGTGTTTTGTAGACAATCACGAGTAATTTGAACGTAATTCTCTGTTTGAAAGGAAGCCAGTGAAGAGAGTTAAAGAGTGGTTGGGAAGGATGATCCCGGGAAACCTGTAAAATTAATCGTGCTGCCCAATTTTGTAGTCGTTGAACACGGGCTAATTGATTAGAGGGAATTGTAGAAAGGAGCGACTAGAGAGAGCTAGAGAGAACAAATCTTTTCATTGAAAGTATAGTTGCAGTAAACTCCGATTTCATGAGAAAGTCTGTAAAACCAAGGTTCATTGTCACTTGGATCTTGATCTGCCATCTGGTACAGTTACATAAACTGAACTTTGTTAAATAATGAAATGTATACTGCAAAATAATCACACTGTAGATTGTCAACAAAGATAAGCACATCCTGGGCAGCATATTATTACTGTTTGGGAAAATAACTGACATTTGACTGAACCCTAGACAAAATTAATTCCATAATCATTTGGCGCAGATTTCTTTTTATTCATGGTAACATGCATTTCGATGGTCATTTTATAAGAATCTGAACAAACTCATTTTGACAGAATTACCACAGAGATATAGGTAATCTACCTGGTCTAGAGAGATAGGTCGCTTTGTTTATGGAATATTCTAAGGATACAAGAAAACAGATAAAGAAGCGATAGAGACACACAGACAGGGAAATAGAAAAAAGTGAAAGACGAAGAAGAAAAGATTGGAACCCCGTTTCTTACCTGTCCAACCGATCGGACAGTGGCAGTAGAAGTTGTGATCCACGATCAGATCCGATGCGATGCAGGTACCCCCATGCTGACACGGATCCGAGACACAAGGGTGCTTGGTGTCCCTGCATCCGGGTCCTGTATACCCAAGTGGACATACGCAGACATACCCCATGACCTGATCAACGCACGTCCCTCCATTGAGGCAAGGGCTGTTCGCACAGTCATTTACATTGAGTTCACAATAAGATCCAGTGAAACCCATTCCACAATGACACTTGAATGAGTCCACGCCATCGATACAGTCCCCATAGTAGCAAGGGTTCGATGCGCATTCGTCGATGTTCTGATAACAAGTTCTTCCAGTGAATCCCCGGGGACAGTCACAGAAGAAGGTTCCCTCGTACGATAGGCAAGTAGAACCATGGCTGCAGGGGTTTGATGAGCAGGCGTCAATCCACTGATCGCAGTTTTCCCCCATACGCATCTCTGGACACAAGCACATATACGTGTTCAACAAATCAAGGCAAGTTCCTCCCTCGCCACAAGGTGAGCTTGCGCACTCGTTCGTATTGACATTGCATTGGTCTCCTTGAAACCCTGCAGCACATTCGCATAGGAATCCCCCCACAAGATCAATGCAAGTTGCACCATTGCGACAAGGATCTGATACACATTCATCAATGTCTTCCTGGCACAAGACGCCTGCATGCCCGATATCACAGATGCATATGAACAAGTTCACATCATCTATACACGTTCCACCATTCAAGCATGGTGAGCTGCTGCATTCGTCCACATTTTCCTCACAAAGGTATCCCGAGAACCCGTTTCTGCATTCGCAAAAGAAACCATCAATGAAATCTGCGCATGAGGCACCGTTTTGACAGGGTGCACTGAGACATTCGTTGATATCGACATCGCAAATATCACCGGTGAAGCCGGAAGGACAAGTACAACGGAAATAATCTATTTCGTCGAGGCAAGTTCCATTGTTTGCACAGGGGCTTGAAAGGCACTCATCAATGTCGTACTCGCAAAGCCGCCCTTGAAATCCCCGTGGGCATATGCAGAAGAAATCGTTAACCAAATCTTGACAAACTGCTGAAGGGTGACTGCAAGGATTTTGAGCACATTCATCTGTGTTTGTTTCACAGTTCGCTCCAACGTGTCCCGGTGGGCAAACACAATGGTACATTCCTATGGCATCTACACATCTTCCCCCGTGAAGACAAGGTGTGCTGAGACACTCGTTAATTTCTGTCTCACATCGGGGACCTTCGTAGCCTATCGGACAAGCACACATGAAATCGGGGCCATTCCCCAAACTGCTACATGCGCCGTCGTGTTGACAAGGATCGGAGAGACAAGAATTTACTAGTTGTTCGCAAACAGCACCCTCTGTACCGGTCGGACACTGGCACAAGAAGCCGTCAATCAGATCATGACATTTTCCTCCGTGAAGACAAGGAATGCTGGCACATTCATCGATGTCAAACTCGCATCTTTCTCCAGTGAAACCTGGAAGAAGGAAAAAGGAAGTATGATTTCATTGAATAATAATAATTAATAAATAATAATTTGTATAGCGCTTCTCACAAAACATGTCTCTAACCGCTAGGGAAAAGATTAGAAAGAGAGAAGGAATTTCAGCAAAAAACTAAAGTAATTGCATTGTTCACAGTAGACTGTAGACAGTTGAGGGGCCTCACATGCGAAGAGAAAGACTAAC
Organism: Lytechinus variegatus; assembly: GCF_018143015.1. Classification (NCBI taxonomy): domain Eukaryota; kingdom Metazoa; phylum Echinodermata; class Echinoidea; order Temnopleuroida; family Toxopneustidae; genus Lytechinus; species Lytechinus variegatus. Next base: position 11,200,852 of record NC_054754.1, on the reverse strand, counting down.
AAAAACGTAGGTTTTTAACATGGATTTGAATTTCTCTGTTGAATCTGCATGTTTTATACTTTGGGGTAGATTGTTCCAGAGATGAAGGGATGCGGAATAAAAAGATCGTGAACCATAAGACTGGGTATTGGTGGCAGGAACTTGGAAGAGTGGATTGTTTCTTGAGCGCAAGTTGTGGGAGGGTGAATATTTTGATATAAACTCTTGAAGATAGACTGGAGCTGATTTCTTCAAACATTAGAATGTCAGCAAGAGGAATGCTAAAAGGAATATTTTTTTAGCTTTTAAAACTATGCGAACTAATAAAGTGAAGGATTAAAAAATTTTGCTTTTCATATTACACTTAAAATATGGTATCTTCTACATTCTATTACGATAATTATACAAAGACTATACTAACATAGTTTTCACGGAATTTTCACCAGCGACAGTTGTTCCTCTCCTGAAATATGAAATACATACACTAAGAAGCTCTGATATTTTATTTTCAGAATCTTAGGTGAATGCCGTTTTCTCGCGGACACAATTACAAAATTCGTTTATTTCTTGATATGTATGATGATTGTTTGAAATTTACCAACCTGGTTTACAGGTGCAGTTATAATCACTGATCCCATCCAGACAGGTTCCGTTGTTTCCGCACGGGTTCGGATTGCAGTCATCGATGTTGACCTCACAATTCGTCCCAGTGTAACCTGCCTCACAAAGGCATCGGTAACCGTTGACCATATCCATGCAAAACCCATCATGCAGACAGGGATTTCCGGCACATTCATCCGTCTCACTTCCACAGGTCGCTCCAACAAATCCCGGCATGCACTCGCACCGGTAAGAATTGACACCGTCAATGCATTTCCCGCCATTTTGGCAATGTACGTCGATGCAATCGTTGATTTCATTCTCGCAGTTGTATCCTGTGAAACCATCACGGCAGAAGCACTGATAGGTGTTGACGTTGTCAACGCAGGTAGCACCGTTCAAGCAAGGCCTGCTCTCACATTCGTTGACGTTCACTTCGCAATTGACGCCGACGTAACCCGGAAGACATTCGCAGATATAGTTGGAAATGTTATCAATGCATAAACCTCCGTGTTGGCAAGGTTCAGATACACATTCATTGATGTTCAAGTGACATGTCTTACCCATGTATCCCGGAGCACAGGCACACCGGAAGTCGTCGATGAGGTCAGTACAGATGCCATTATTTTGACAAGGTCCTGCCCAGCACTCATCGATGTTATGCTCGCAGATGATTCCATGATACCCTGAGGTACAGGCACAATAGAATGTTCCAATCCCGTCGATGCACACACCGTCGTTCAAGCAAGGATTCGTTTCACATTCGTCTACCGTTATCTCGCACTGCATGCCCGTATAACCTACAGGGCAATTACAGGTGTATGCCCCTATCAGGTCAACGCATTCTCCACCATTCTTACAGGGCCCTGAGAGGCACTCACGCACTTCCAGGTTGCAAGTTTTCCCAGTGAAGCCCTTGGGACAGTGGCAAACAAAATCCAGACCAGTGTTTAAGCATATGGCGCCATTATGACAGGGGTCAGGTGTGCAGAAGTTCATGGTGTTCTCACAGTGCCTTCCGGTGAATCCAAGGGGGCATGAACAGAAGAAGCCTTCCATTGTGCTCAAGCATCTTGCATTATTCATGCAAGGTTGGCTGTCGCAGTGATCGACACGAAGCTCACAATTCCTACCTGAAAAACCAGGAAAGCAATCACAAACGTAACTCTCCCCGTTGGTGTCCTCTTGGCAAGTTCCAAACTGACATGGAGCAGATTGGCAAGGTTTCAGTTTCTTGTGACAACGTTTCCCCGAATACCCTGGCAAACAAACACATTCGAAGTCATCTATCAGATCTATACATGTACCACCATTCTTGCACTTCTGTTTCTTGGAACCTTTAAGGCATTCATTGATTTCTGTCTCACAGAATGTCCCTTCGTAGCCACCTTTGCACTTACAAGTAAAATTGTTATGACCATGATCTATGCACTTTCCTTTGTTATAACACGGAGAACTATTGCAAGGATAAACATCCAACCTATCGCAGTTAGCTCCGGTGTAACCCTGAGGACAGACACATTCATATCCCCTAGGTCTATCAAGGCACAGTCCGCCGATCCCACATGGATTGCTTCTGCAGTCATCAACGTCGTGCTCACAAGATTTTCCGAAGAACCCGTCTGCGCAAATGCAGGCGTAATCCGCCACAAGGTCGACGCAAGTCCCGCCGTTGTTACACTTCGGCGGATACATTGCGCATTCGTCAACGTTGATCTGGCATCGCGTCCCTCGAAACCCGATCGGACATATACAGGTGTAGCCATTCAAACCGTCGATGCACATGGCGCTGTTCAGGCAAGGTTCACTGTCACACCATCGATGACCCCTCTCGCAGTTGATCCCACTGTAGCCAGATCTGCAGAGACACCTGTATCCGTAATTGGTAGACACACAGGAACCACCATGTCTGCAAGGGTTGCTTTCACAGTTGCTGACTCTGTCAGAACAGGTACGCCCTGTCCAATCGTCCGTGCACAAACAACTGTAACCAGCGAGCCGAGGTAGATTCTGAGGAAGGAAATGAAAAGAAAACGAGTGTGAAATTCTCGGCTCTCAGTTGTACCAAATCCAACGTTCCAATTACCTACATGAAATAGCACGCTTTCTTTCAAATTACATGTATAATTATGATTTATTGGAGGGTTTCTACTGACCAGTGATTTCAGAAAGTGTGTTTTCTGTGGTTAATGTCCAAAATATATTGTCTGTTGAATCTGCAGTTTCAGGAGACGTCCCTATCTAAATAATAGTAATCGATGAGTAAATTAATAAATGAAGAAGAAGATGCATAGTCAGTCATGGACTTTACATAATACACCTTGCATAAAGATTGAACATGATATGATTACTGTATAAATATTGACAAGTTCAAACTATAAACTTTTGGTTATGATTACAGTGCTAATACTAGGAGATGTAAAGATGAAGCATGTCGTGATTTTCCTTTTTTTTTGGGGGGGGTGAGGGGCCCCAAAGCGATCAGCTTTGAGAAAAATCACGCTTCAGGTTTAACCGGTGTCCCGTAACACAAAGGTTTGTGATTGAATGTACGCTTAATTTTCTTGATTGGTTGTACATTGTAGTCTGTGCAATATATCGTAAAGAATTTCTTCTACGATGATTGCTAAGCTTTGTGTTACGGGCCCCTGGAAAGGCTAAGAAGTGATATTAATTACCAGACAGGTTCCTCCATTTCGACACGGTTGGCTTCCACAGGGTCCGCCATAGGGCATCGATAGTCTGTCTGCTTCCTCCAAATCGTCATGATTCGACTGTAAAAAAAGAAAAAAACACACTTTAAGAACAGGGAACTGTTTCATAAAGGCTTGTTATAATAACAAATGCAAAATTTCTATAACAAATTTACTATCAGCCAATCAGACAGAACGATTTCCGTAGCTTTTAAGTGTTATTGCAAATTTGTTATTATAACAAGTTTAATGAAACGGGTCCCAGGACAATTCACAGTTATTGCAAGGGTGCATCAGGGTATTCTTAGAGGATCAAGTCCCCATAGCGTAGATATTTTGTTTCTTGTAGACTTGGTGACATTCTTTACGTTATATTACTTTCTCTCTTCTAATTATCGTTCTTTGTTCCCTATTCATTAAGAAAGGTCATCATCCCTGCCCTTCGTCTGCTGTGCAAACCTTTTTGACAGATGAAAAGCGGTCTGAATGTGCAACCTAAATATCCTGCCTGAGATTTGTCATGTTTGTGATCAATATTAAAAGTATAACTATTAGCCAAAAAGTGTTTCATTTAGTTAAAATTGGAATAAAATTCTCGATATATCTTTCGGGCCCAAGGCTTATTCTAATCTGTCTTATTTCTCTCAAAAATATCATTTACGTCGGCGCAATCATGCTAAGTTTTATCTAATTCTACCAAAAGTTGACTGCTGTTATTTTTTAAAACTTTGTACATTTAAAACTAATTCTGACATATAACTTTTTAATACAACTATCAACCGAATATTAGAGGAAAGATATGCAAAAACCCTAATATCATTTTTTTACAGGAGCCTATACTCAAATTGTGAGGAAATAAAGAATACGCATATTCAGAGAACACATCACAATTTCATTTTACGCGGCATCTGTTTACCAATCAAATGGAATCACTCGTCAGGGCTATTCCCTCGGGCATCTCCACTCCCTCCTAACTTGACCCTCGCTCTAATCAATTACCAGGTATATCGTGACGGAAAATAAGAGGGAGGGCGTTACGTTTATTAAAGGGGCGGAATATCTCAAAGTCATGCATCTAAATCAAAATAAAATGAAACAAAATATTGATCGGGTTCTTGTTCTGATTATTTACCATTCGACCGATTCAAGATTTAAAGCGGTTCGCGCTTGCTCAAAGGAAATGAAGAAATTAGAGCAGAACTGTAATGTATGGGTCACTAAGCTCATTAATGTCCTTTTTGTTTAACATGTTTAGCTAGATAAAAAAAGACCTCATTTTTATGTCGTCTTGCCCACCCTATCAACATCATGCTTACGTCACACCTATGTATGGATTTCAGTCCATAGTCACTTTTCAAATCATCCACACGCAATGTTTGACTTGTGATGGTTTTTACCATGGAGAAACCATGGACCTAGAGTTGCATGTCCATGGTTTTACCCTTCCATAGATTACTTTTTTTTCTGTAAGGTATTCCATGTCAACACGTTTTATGTATCAAAATGTTGGTCTTGCATATTGTCCTAAATCGATTAACACGATTATACCTACCCTGATGAGATTACGACCATCGGTTTCGGTCGGGAGAGGTCCGGCCAGGGGATAAGGTCTCTCTTCGCTGGTTAGATGATTCTTCTCTCTGCACTCCCTTCCCGGTGGACAGGGCGCGGTGCCATGAGCAGACGATGGAACAGGCGGCCAATTTCTTCCCCCTCTCCTTCCCGCCAATTTTGCCGACTTCTCTGACGGTGAAGAAGTGGGCGGCGTTGTCTCGATGTACTGGGACGTTGGCACATAATCTGGCTCTGTATGAATGTCAATACAAAAATAGATATTGTCTTAATGAGCTGATCGTTAATTATATGTGATATTCAGTACTATTATTTAATTGATCTTGGTACGAACGTAAAACTTTGATAAAGCATGTGTACTGTGTGTTTTCCCTATAAAGGCTACATTGCTCCACTTTTAAATACTGTAACACCAAATTCATTGTAGGACCTAGTTATATTTATGAATAAAATAATGTAATGGAAACTGTCCCTTTTATAACCTATGTTTACCTTAAGCCTAATGAAAATGAAATCGATCAAAACCATGAGACCCTTCAAACTGATAGCCTGTTTATTCATTTTACAAATCTGCAATCCTATTATCACAATGGATGAAAATATGACAATGTCCAGCGGTTAAATCATCTTTTACCATTATTACATTCTGATTTCGTTCTGTCTCTTTATCAAAATGAACATTCTGCAGTGCTGATGCAAAGTGTTTGCTATTTTCCGCATCTTTCCCAGTATAAAAGAAGCTGCAAACGAAATCTAGACTGAATCAATATTTACTAGATTTAAAGCAATGATTACACCACGGTGTCTCTTCTTCATTTCAAAGTTTGACTGATGGTTTAATAATGCTTGTTCCAAATAATGACACAATCATGCTTGATCGTCGGTCTCTTCAAAGTAGCTATTTCGGTCGTAAACAAAGATCTGACGTGACATTATGATCCATTTCACTGAAAAATTAATGGGGTACGAAAATGGAAGCGTTCGGCTCACTAAAAAGGAAAACGAAATTGGGTTTTTCGATTTCCTATAATTCACACTAGAGATAAACGGTATAAGAAACTTATAGCAACAAAATATGAATGAGGCGATAAGTTTACAGTCTGGCTACCTGGTGGTGAAGTGTTAGTGACCTCTATTAATGCATTCATTCAGTCCGACGGAGAGAGCGTAAAGCCGTCGACCCAGTGATCATGGTGATTGGTAAGTTTCTATACAGCTATAATGGGTTTTTCGACTTTCGGGCAAGTGCAACTGTTTTTTGTTGTTGTTGCTAGCAACCAGAATGATCGACGACTTTTGATAAAGTACCTTGAGTTATTTTTAATAAATGGGGTCAAGTCTAAATAGTGACATAGATATCATGGGCACTGATTATCTATTGACCAATGACAGTATTGGTCGGCAGAGGTTGTCTTCGATTCTTAAGGGTCTCTTAGGTAATGTTAGGGGTAGGTCAGTATAATACATGTCCATTGTATTGATATTTTTGGCACACAAAAATCCCCTTTTCATCGGAAAGAGAGAAGCGGAAAGGGATGGCATTATTACACATGTTACATGGGCATAGATGCCCATCCCTTTGATATATTTTTTAAAGAATCGAAATTGAAAATAAAAGCAAGTGGATGAGATGAAATGAGGGGCATGAAAGAGAGAAGAACAGAAATATTGACAAAAATGGTTGAGTTGTTTCGCTAGGTCCTCAATGTATATCATACACCAATCTATTTTATTTAGGAAAAGTCATGTTTAGTGACTTTGTGATTTTGATTGAAGTTCAATCCCCAACACACCCCTATTCCTCTTATATCTATTACCATCACCCCACACCTATAACCTTATAATGGGTGGTTCCAGGATATCCCAAGGGGGGGGGGTTTCTTCCAGCAAAGTTTTGAGCAGCCTACAAAATTCTACACTTCTAAATGATGGACAATTCACTTAACAAAAACTTGACAAGCAATAAAATAAATTCAAACGCGTTATGGCTCTCAAGGGGGGGGGGGCAGGGGCCAGATGTGCCCCACCCCCGGATCCACCACTGCTCACAATGTCATTACCAACTCCTCCATGATTGCCATCGCCTCACAAACATTCGGACACCTCATTTTCCAACCCATTTTTGGGGGCCACCAGTGCTACATTTTACATCAATGGCAATTGCTTTCCATTTAGATTCGTTACCGATAATTCAACGCAATAGATCAACCTCTTAAAATCCCTTTTTGAATGAGAAACATAATGGGGGTGATGGCGATTGCTTTTAATTCTTGTCGACACCATTAAACAACGTCTCTCACGGTACGATTTCTTGATATACAAGGAGCAACATTCTGCACCTATACTGATGCTGCCTACACTGGTATTGCCATTGTTGCACGAGTAGTGCCGTGAGATATGCGTTGTCGGCGCTGTGAACTGTTGCTTAATTTAATGAATAAAACTAACATATAAATACGAAAAAAAAATCATATCTACAACCGACAACAATAAAGCACAGTAATACGACATTGGAGAAGAACATTAATATTAACACTGGCAAATGACATATTTTGACCTCTGTGATACAATATCTTATTTCATAATTTCCTTTCTTTTTCAAAAAATCTCATTTTTTCTTTTATTTGTCGTGAATATGTAGGAAATCCATGGCTTCTACCCCCTGTCTGTCCGCCAGTGAGATGCAGCTGCCGAACCTGAGAAAATTGAAGGGCATTAATATATAATTGTATGACCCCCAGAAGATCAGCCACTACACTCTAAAAAAAATTACCCATTATTGGGTAAAATGAGAACATCCATGTTTATCGGCCGGGGTTAAAAGATCCCAAGTATTTTGTAACTATTTTATGCTATGTTACGTGGAAATTTACCCTTAAAACATGCATTTTGCCCGATATTGGGGAAAAAAGACACAGCAAACATTACCTTTTTGCCCAATATTGGGTAATATTTTACTCAATGTTTTTAAAGTTTATGACCGACTAACCAAGACGTGAAATGTTTCCTATAGGTGATTGGTTATAGACCAGCTTGGCGTTTATCAGCAGAAACTGTTCTACCGAATACCTAAGAGAGTTACTATAAACAGAAACAGAAAAATGGTTGTCATAAGTTGAAACTGTTTGACACTTTTTGTTCACAGCTGGGTTTTGACATATTTGTTCACAAAAGGGATCACTAGATATATATTCTTCTAGAGCATCTGCATCTCATGGTGTCTGTACGCGAACCCAGAGCCCCCAAACACCATAAACACATCGACTATTTAGTGGTCTGATTACTCATGATGGGTCATTAAGTGTGATCGATCGTCCAGTGTATTTGGTATGGCGGTTTATCCAACCGGGTGGCATACGATACAAGCATTTTGAAATTGTAGTCCCATACGTGTTGTTTAGTGTCAGATGAAGTTGGATGCCAATTCGTTTGTGTCAGAATAATCTTTCCGGTGTATTGGGTACACCAGTCATCCTATCTCTCGATCTGACTTAGGTTCCCTTTTTATATTCACTTCAAAACCTGCCCTATTTATTTACTCCTTCATATTTTACTTAAATACACCTTTAATACGTACAAACTCAGTTTAACATAATATGAAAGAAAAGTTTTGAACTATAATGCCCAAATCTCACGCAATAAAAAAGGATAGAGGTCGTAAATGACGAATTGGTAAAATGAAAGATTTAGGCACAACTATCAGAAAAAAATAATTTGTCATAACTTCTTGTTTGACTTCTTACCGTCACGGTCACCATATGATTTTTCGTTCTAATCTTTCCTCATTCTGTTGTATCTCCAAGATTGTGTGCACTCACTTTAAGATGGAGGGAACAAGTAGTACATCGCAGATCAACAAATTACCTGTACATGTTAAATTCATCAGGACTGGACCAAAATGATGGCAGAAGCAATAGGGAACATCTGAAAGCTCCCGAACCCCTAAAAACCATTTATTTTCACATCAAGGGATTACTGGGGATGATTAAGTTCCCAGAGGGGTTATCAACCAAACTTCTCGTCCATATTCTGTGGTTGTCGTTTTTTTTAGGCACATCCTTCCCAAGATTGTTCTTTTCTTAATCACGATGACTGAAAAATACACATCCCTTAAGTGGTTATAAAGTATAGCTACAAACACGCTTGATTTTCCTACGGGTGTTGCCTGATCTACATTTGGCTATACATGTATATATAAACGAAATGCATTTGTAATAATATATCAAACAATCAGTTTGAAAGTTGGCAGAGAGATAAATTAGCCTTGGCTGAAATGGATTATGGTTTGAATGCTTGCCCTTCGAATCCTCACCCTGGACCCTATCACGCTTACTCGAGATTGGTTGACTGAATGGCAGGTCCACAACACTCCCAAATCGCGAACTCAAAGCGAGAATGGATCATAAACTGCATGAGTGCCACACCCTTACTGCCCCTCCCTGTAAGTGACGCCCATCGCAAGGCCGTCAAGATGGTAAAACAGTTACCCAAGCTCTAGCTCGAAGACGGTAATGAACCCTGACAGATCATAACGACCTATCTTCCCATGCGGGCCAACCAGGCATGGTTGCATAGAGAATGACATAAGAATTTCCGAAGAAGAATAGACAGAATGGATGAGGACCAGGTGACCTTGCTGCTTGACCTCTATCCTACCGTTTACCCCCTAAGCATCATCTTAAAGACTTGGCGGACGATGCATAAAATGCATGGTGAGGGTGGATTTTGCAACAGCCACACTGGCAGCACCGGCTTCAGACCGATACAACATACTACGTGATTCCCATGATTCCTAAGACATACCGTCAGTCTGTTTGCAGTCAGTTTCATTTCATTGGTGTGACTCTAGCAACACTGTCCTGTGATTCATTTATGAAAACGTACCCAATGAGATGTTCTGGGTCCCGTAACACAGAGGTTATCGATCAATCGCACACTTTATTTTCCCGATCGATTGTAAATTGTAGTCAATGGAATCAATCGAACATAAATGTTCTACGATCATTGCTAAGCTTTGTGTCACGGGCCCCTGATCTTAACTTTGTCCGTTTTTTTTTCTTTATCACCCATCTTCGCGGCTAAATTATTCATCCTCATTGATTGGACATAACCAGAAATTTTGAAAACTTACACTTTTTTACTGAAAATGTTCTCATAATTCACCAAACGTGTGCACGAAATCCTTTAATTTCATTTCAAAAGTGCAACTACATGTAACTCACCCGAATTACAAGCTCAGTCACTTCGCTTCCTCGCTTTTGAGTTTCTTCGAAAATCATGTTGTACGCGTATTGCCCCCCCCTCCCGGAAAATATACCTGCGTACGGCCTTGTTTGAAATCCACTTCTTGAAAGTTTGTTTGTATCCTCTTACATTCATGAAAATAACTAGGGACCTGTACTAAATTGTTTTATTCAAGGGGATATTTTATTTATCGATTTTATGAAAAACCAATGATGTACGTTCAATGAATATATTTTGTATAAAAAAATATCAAAGCAATCAGTCAACCAATAAATTTAATGTGAATAAACATGAGCTATTCTAAAATTCTAAGTGTTAGTAAGAATTCTTGAAAACTAATTCAGATCGGACGACCGACCCTTTTTTTTCAGGTTGAGAAAAATATTACTTTTCAATACTCGATAAATGATATATCCTCAAGTTCATACACGAAAAAGGCCAGTGGTGTCAATATTTCGTTCCGCTTTCCATGGCACGATGAACAAGGTCAAAGGTCGTACGATATCGGAATAAGAGTGTCGAAAGTAGCTTTAAAAGTCATAGCCGCGTTGATCAAAATTGAATAATCACAAAGGCAGATTGGACAGCCTGTTGACAGACCATAGCATTGCTCTACGCACATTGGCCCGTTATCACTGCTAGCAGAAAGCAAAAATTACGATTTTTTTTGCCCCCTTTTGATATATCTTTTTCTGATGTGGTAATAAAAAAGGGTAGAATGAGATATTCTTTCTCCTTTGATGACAAAGTGTGATAATATCCTTATCTTTTAATTATGATTATGTATTCGTAATAAAAAGCTCATTATTTACATCGGTCGCTTTACTCCCTTGCATATTTCTGTAATAACATACTCAATAGTAAGGTCCTCATTTTTTCGCCATAAATCCTCTGCTCCAACTGACTTTCAGGTTAAAACTTATAAATATTCGTCACTAAAAATATGCATATTTTCTTCAAATAACACGTAATCCATTGAAAATTGTGATAAACATCAAGATAAGTCTGCAAATGACTGTGATTGAAAGGTGTATAGATGAAGCAGTGAAAACGCGCTGTCGATTGCACTTTTGACACTTTTTCTTTCCAAATCTTTGTAAGACACAAACTTACCAATAGGTCAAAAGAGGTTAGTAAATATGTCGTCATAAGTTCTATATCCAGATGTGTCGAAATCGCTCAATAGGAAATTCGAATAATTCGATTTGTTTTATCGGCATCAGATAAACCGCGACACTTAAAATGCAGGCACTGTATCTTATCGTATCCAGCGGATTTCTCGCTTTCATTAACATGAATTTCGTCACCTTGCTTCGAGATGAGATATAATGTATAATCAATGACAGAAAAGATATTTAAATAATGAATCTCAAGACTGTCGTAATTGTCTGAATCTTTGTTGAAGCCAGAAGGTAATATGCCACATGCTGTCCGCTTTTACTTTGCTACTTAAGATCGCCATTGTAATAAATAACACAAATTAGCCATTGTTGGAAAAGGTAACCTCTCTGTGCAATACCTTGCTTATTCAAAATCAGCTCATACTCGTTCTAAATTCATTATGATCATCCATTCGTTCCTTAAGTTCAACATGTTCAAACCAAATAATTGCGGACTTTATCTTGGGAGTATTCTGGATTGCTGACTTAATATAAATTGATCTTACTCATTTTCTACCCCCCCCAAAAAAAAAAAAAAAATCACAATCACACTTTATTTTCATAATAAGCAGATGTCCTTTCAGTGAGTTTTGTTACAATGGAGTGTGTGACCGTTGGTTACAATAATAATGTGGCGTTTACCTTTAACATGTTTCACAATGCATTGACATCAATCTTATTGATTAGTCTAGACGGGAAGGCATGATTTTTCTTTTTACACTTCATGAGAGGATTAAAAGACATTTATTTTCACATTCTGTCAATCTTTTACCCTAATATGGTGAATAATGAGGCAGCATGCGCCAGCTCCTTAAAAATAAAGAAAAAAAAAACATAGCAGGATATATAGTGGAGTACCTAGGCGCTATGCCACAAGTAGATTTTTCATGCCGCCCATTGAGCATGTTGAGCCACCTTCTTAAACATGACAAAGGAAAACGAATCCCTTGAAACTAGATGAATAAAGAGCAAAATAAAAGTTTGATGAAGATTAAATGAATAATAAGGAAGTTAAGTAAGTTATGAACACTTGAATAATGAAATCATTAGGTTGATCTTCCTCATTGGCAATGCGACACACGTACAACACCCCCTCCCTCAGTATTTCACTTAAATCTTTTCTTTATCTATTTATGTCTCTATCTCTCAATTTAAAGAGCAATGAATTACTATTATTATGTTATTTTTAATAACCAAAGTATACGCATTAATAAGCAACCCATAATAGATTTGATATGAAGCCTAAGCAATTCAGATTGTCCTGACTTTGACCTCAGCGTGACTGTTACATCGACAAGCCAAGAACCGGGTCAGGTAGAAGCTATCCATGATGACCTTAGCATCGAGATGTCTTTATCAATTCCCAAGGTCATTCTTAAACACGCCATCCATATGGTTGGGATTGGTGCATCTTCTGATACGTTGATCCTTTAATCCGAGTGCGTCCCCAGAAGGAATCTGAGTGCGTCCCCAGAAGGAATCCTTGTGCGTCCTCAGAAAGAAGTCAATCCATACCATCCTTAAAAGGAGAGCGCCATCCGTAAATAAAATGAAAGGTAAAAACAGTCCTTGCTTGTATGAGCGCCAACGTTAAAATGATGCGCATATATTCCCTTGAATATTCTTATGATATAATAGTGATAGCAGCAAATTAGAGGCAACCAAAAACTGAGAAAAGTGACGTAAATTAGAAGGGGTTAGACATGGCGGGTGGAGCAAAAGTTCTAAAAATATGCGAGCAAAACTTTTGACCTTTTTTTAATACAAGAATAACATTTTTGGATAGATTTTGTCCGCCTCTTTCCCATTCCTACTGTTTCCTCTCCTCCTTTTTTCCCTTGGTCATGTAACATCTGGGGGCGTGACCCCCCAAACCCCTTCATCCGTACATGGTTGAGTGACAGGTGTACTACCCTTGTGATTTCTTGAGGGCCCTGTTTTAAAATCAAGATTCACTAGTCATGTTATTAGTGCTGCTGAAGTTGTCAGGAATTTATCTCAATCACAATGGAAGAGACCCGTCATCCCATCCGTTAACACTGAACAATAATTCTACGAATGCATTATAATATACATAGTTGCAGATATGGACGATGCAGACTACATTTAAAACTAATCACTCACTTATCTCAGATCCATTCTTCTCCTCTTTCATTCTTGATTCCAACCGTTGAATCGAGTAGGTGATGATGGTAGTGACATCAGGCCCCCGTCTTACAAAGATTTATAATTAATCCGATCAATCGTAACTCTATGGAAATCCATCAGTGTCATAATTTTTTTCCTACAGGAATTTGCACAATATCTTTTGTAAACGAAGAGAAGCACAGCAAATTTTCAACAACAAAAAATTGAATATACATCAAAGTTCTAAAATATTTTGAACAAACATACATAATAGATGTTGACGTTGCTGGCCGTCCATAGTTGTGATTGATAAGATCAGTCACAACTCTTTGTAAGACAGGGCCCTGGACCTATGTTACAGTCAGTTTGCCACGCCTGTAAAACGGACTCCAGACCGATCAAATCTTTTACATGTACATTATTTCAAATGACATACAATCAGGGGCCTGTGACACAAAACCTAGCAATGATCGTAGAACAGTTTTCTACGATTGATTCCATTGACTACCATGTACGATCAATCCTAAAATCTAGTGTACGATCAATCGCTAACCTTTGTGTTACGGGACCCTGTGATTGTTGCATAATGATGATACGATAGGCTACAAAAGAATTGAAAAGGACTACATGGGAGAAAGTCTGAAAGTGAGTTCTACGCGACTCGGATCGGGGTGAAAAAATGCGGAAAGTATGCAACCATCACTCCAAAATAGATGCTTCTCAAAAGTCGATGATACTTGAGAATTAAACGATTAGAAAAGAATGGGTCGCTTTCAACATCTGCGTGCCTCCTGTAGGATATATTCCTACTATGTTTTATTATTGAAATATAATCTTAGGAGGATTTAGTATGCTATTACAAAAGAAATATTGAGGATTATGAATTAAGGAAGACAAACGCGTATTCCTTTTATCTTATTTCCATTCTTATTCATTTTCTCCATGAAAGTCATTTAGTATGTTTGAGAATATGCCTTTAAAACATCTGAAAGTTTAAAGAAAAGTCGTTCCTATACTTTTAAACGGGCGAGCGATCTCACAATCCGTGAAATCAAAAATAGTAATATATTTGCTTCACAATCCTATTGAAAAACGGCATATCGTCTCTTCTGTGCTATTTTGAAAACAGATAGAATATTGCCTGCGTGTGAAAATTGCTAACTGACCAATGACCACGCTGGTCAAGACAGCTTCACGCTAAGTTAGTTGGTAAATGAAGGTTATACTGTATAAAACAAATGGTCATCCCATTGTTTTTTTTTCTCTCTTTTCATTTACTTGGCATGCTTGGTACAGTTTAATGATGGGTATTGTGGTCAAAACAGATTGAATTGATTTTTAATTTGAAAAAAATATTTTGATTCGAAGATGCGCAGATAAAGAAGAACAAGAACACTTTTTAATGACAAATCGGAAGGGGGGCATGGATAGATATATAAAAATAAACAGATAGATAGAACGAAAGCTAGATAGATAGATTATCAGAAAGGTACATAGATTACATATAGATTATCACTAAATAAATATACAGTAGATGTAGATAGATAGAATGTATAGATAGATATATAGATAGATAGATAAATAGATAGATAGATAGATAAATAGATAGATAGATAGATTGATAGGTAGGTAGGTAGGTAGATAGATAGATAGATAGATAAATAGATAGATAGATAGATAGATAGATAGACAGACAGACAGACAGACAGACAGACAGACAGACAGACAGACAGATAGATAGATAGGTAGGTAGGTAGGTAGGTAGGTAGATAGATAGATAGATAGATAGATAGAATAGATAAATAGAATAGATAGATAGATAGGTAAATGAATAAATAGAGAATGAGATAATGATAAGAATTTTCAACGCAAGTTTGGTAATGGGCAAACTTAAGAAGAAAGAAACGGAATAAAAAACGGGGTACTGCAAACGATTGGAAAAAAATAAGGAAGATGAAAAAAATAATACTTGACCGCAAATAACCCTGCCACAAATCCCGTTCCAGGCGACATCAGCTTGCGAAATTTCTTTTAACCCGTCAATTAAAAAAAAAAATCCCATGAAGAAGGGATCGAAGAGAATTCATCCCATTCAGACAATTAGCTGTCTCCACTTGGGCCCTCTTGTGCATGAAATTCAAATTTCTTCCTCATAAATCAACATCCGTTCATTTAAAAGTACACAATGCTTTATTTACAGGTTTCTCGGTTTTCGAACGATTTTTTTTATTCAAAAGGATTATGTTGCCATCTCTAGAGTTGATATTATTCATCAAGGTATATCTTCGCTTCTGCAGACAGTGCCTTTTAACTGACATGTTATACTTTGTTGAAATGGTTATTTGGATAGATAATGAAGATCCAGCTTTACGCAAAAGTGTGACAAATTGAATCTGACAGGAAATGATAGATTCTTTTGTGAATGAAAATTGGATGGTAGAATCACAAAGAAAGAGAAAGATAGCATTGAAGAGGATGATAAAAAAAAGATTACAAAAAGGATTCAAAAAGTGTTGTTGATTTTTCAAACTTACACCAAGTTTAATAAAGGTGACGAGTTTATAGACTCTTCGCTATATCTAGATGCAAATTGCAACTGTATCAAAATTGAAACACTGTGATATAGTTAATATTACATTACCCCTCAATCTCATCAAAACGGTTCGTTGTCTACTCGGGTGCCTTTTATTACAATAAATTTAATTTGTTCCAAATGAAATATATTTATAATTCGAATAATAGAAAGAAAAATAGTGAGATAAGTGACATTATTGACTGTCTATTTGCCTATCACTGTATTGTGCATTAACTGTTTTGTGTTGAACATGGGAAAGTTTAAAGAATGTAATAAATTTCATATTTTATATCACATTTTTATGACATTTGGGGGATGGGACTTTCCTTTAAAATATTGTTGATTATTAAGATAATCCTCTATACTTTTGATAGAGTTACTCTCAGCCGAATATCCCTGTTATCGAATTATTCATGCACTCATAATTTTCACTCAATATCCACACGTTTACAAGGGGAAATTATTATCAGGATAGCTGTCATAAAATTCCCAGCTTAATTATTTGCCCACCCTCCACTAATCATTCCATTTTTAAACGACCTCTCGAGCAAGAAATTGGTCAAGGACTCGTGAGAGATTACACCCTTCGAACTTGTCAAAGATCACACCTCGCATTTGATGCCATACTTGGTGTTAAATATTTCAACTTCGGTTTAAAAAAAGACGTCTGAAGAACAACAAACAGCCGACAGCGGCAGGGCAGTCTCGGGTAAAAATGTTCGCATAAAGGATGTTAAAGAACTTCATATTTAAGCATGTCTGGTGTGAAATCAAATATTTACTCAACTTCTCAGGCATGTCAGGAATCTGGCAGTTTTTCCCTTGAACCGAACCGCGATCTTTTCTTATCGTAAATAATTTAGTGACAAAGGTGTATTTTGGTTAAAATCGGTTGATTAACATTTATTTGATTTTTTTTTCTTTTGAAGAATTGAGGTTCAGAAGTATTTTTTTAAATCCGATTTTGAACTTGTGAACCTATGACATATGATATGCCTGTATACTCCTCTCCCTCCCCCCCCCCCCCCCCTCCCTCTGCTCTCCCTCTACCTTCCGCTCTACCACCCCCCTTCCCTCTCTCTCTCTCTCCCATCCCTTTCATTTCATTTATAACATTTACAATGTCGTTAAGAACAGGTTAGATTGATTTAAGATCTGAAGAACAACTTACCGATTTCTTCCATTTCTGTTGATGTTGATTCCCTCGTCACATTATTCAAAACCTATTAAAAAAGTAGGGGAAGGTAAATAAACAAATTGTTATTAAAAGATCAATTCCAGCGATTTAATAAAAAAAAGGAATGCATTTAGAAATTATATTCTACTTGATTGTTTGTGTGGAGGATTTGCCTGTCTACGAAGGATAAATAAGCGAATTTAATCCGAGGATGATTTATTCGAGGGCCTATCACAAATAATACTCTTTTGCGAATCATATTCTATGGGATTTGTTTGGATAACGAATTGATATTTTGTTTGTAGGTCATTTCCATTTCTATAGCGAAATACCAGAACACCGATACGTGTAATGGCGAGAAGTCGGTAAGGAAAATAAATTATTCGCATCAATAAATCTGTTTTGAGAGTTCAAAAGTTGGCATGGATTAGATATCAAGGTTTATTGATCAAACACAGAGATAAAATTATGATTTTATTATTCTTTTTTAATGAATTATAATATAATACTCCTATTCATCAGGTGAATACAAGCCTCTCTTTGACCAAAATCATGGGAATTACAGAGAATTATGAAAATATAACATATATCATAATTATGATACATGTCATCATTATAGGTTTAAAGTCACTTACAGGTTAGTGATGTTTTAATCATTATAGCATAGGGATACTAATGATTACACGAATATTCCAGAGATTATGAGAAAGAATGAACGGAAGAATTCAATAAATAAACAAAATTAGGAACAGAAGGTAATCAGATAAATATATGATTCAATAAATATGTATTGAACTAAAATAAATAAATACAAATGAATGAATAAGTAGATGAAGAAATCAATGAATGAATAAACGCATACATAAATATATAGATCAAAATGAGTATGAAATACAAATAAATGAACAAGAAAATGCATATTGAATATTTAAATTACCCTATATATACTAATATACGACAGATCTTCCCTATTTGGTCACGGGTTGCTCATGTCTGTTTTGAAATGAAGAGTCAACTCAGGTGCTTTTAAGGGTGGTTACCTTTCTTGGTAAACTTTCTGTACCCCCCCCCCCCCCCTCCCCTTATGAAACCCTGTCTCCGCCCACTCTCATGCATGATAAAGAATATATTTTGATATTAATCACCTCTAATACCTCCTTTGTCCTCGAAGCAGAGGCTGATAATCCGTAGCATAAGCACAGGAGGAGAATGATGGAGAACACGAGAGAAGACTTAGGACTGGTTGCCATGGTAACGGGATGATTTAACTCCGGCGAGGATGGTTAGCTTTCCGGCGTCATGATGATGGTGTTGATTATCTAGTTTGGAGGGGAAAAGGAATAGTTTAAGTTTGATTGACAACCATACGAACAACGATATAGTGTACGTCGAATGGAGAGTGTTCACTATGTGGATGGGCAGTCTTCTGGGCAAATCCTTTACTCGAATTGAATGGTCTGAACATGCAGCCTAAGGTCCCTATCAATGACCTGTGTACAGAAGGCCCCAAAACTTATACAGCAAGTTTTAGTTGTGTGGTAGTCTTGTGTGAGGACCAATTGATTGATCAACTGGTTTGTACCGCAAATAGACTTATCACAAACGACCACCGACATATCAACACTTCGAATATTCAGGAGAGACCTTTAGGGGGGGGGGCTAAATGTCAGTCCAGATGATGTCGGCCTATAGTACATAGCGAGAATCGAAAGCTGGGGCCTGTAGGCCGGTATCGTAAATTGTTGCAGTTAAGATATGAAGCGTCGTGGTTCATCATTCATGTGCAAATGGTTGTGGCATATCAAAATTGTATCAATAGAATTTATCGTATCACACTTCAAGTCAACACAGTAGCATGATAAGCCGAGACAGTCATGGCAGAGAATTTTCGCATAATGTGCATTTTTTTCTCTTCACGCAAACACATTTTGAAACAAGACCAGAGAAGACCCCAAGAAATGTCAGCAGAGGAGAGCATACCTTCACGCGTCAAATGAGATTGAACTTGAAAACTTTTTTTTTTGTAGAGAGACCCACGAAGGACACGGAATGATTGTATTTACTACTTGAAAAGGAATGTTTTCCCTTTTCTGTCAATATGTTGTATCATATCGATTTTCGCATGCCTGTCCATCAACCATAATTTTGTGTTTTTCTGGACATGCTGGAACGTGTTCGCCAGACGACAAATGAATTCCGTAGCATCGAGCTGCCATTCTACACAAATATAGGAAAAATATATAATATTGTGTATTCTAAAAGTTCTTTTCTTAATAAAGGGTGTGACCATATGGGTCGAGACAGTAGGATGATGTACAATTGTTGTAGAGACGACAGAGTTATGGGTGTAGCAACTCAAATATTTTTGTCTGTTCCACTGAAAAAGTATCAATATTTATAGTAAAGACGTAAATACTCAATGCTACTCGTGGGCGAAAACAAGCTTCCATACAATACCACAATAGTAATATTTTCATGAATCAGAGGCGACTAAAAACTTTGTGTAAGGGGATAAAAATAGCTTGCTTTCGTGGTATCAATTAAAAATCATGACAAAATAACGCGTCAATCATTTTATATTCATCTAAAGTAAGCTGCATACAGAAATGTGTTGTTGAGATATTGGGAGGCCAGGTTACGGATATGGTGAACTGTTTATATGATTAACCGAAGCGAGTGAGCAACAATTACATCAATGACAGAATATGATCTTTTCTGTAATATATAAGGTAAAACCGACTTTTTTCAATTCTTGAATAAAAAAGACATACAATTGTTTGACAAAAGTAATTCTGGGGATAAAATTGTAAGGAGTTCTACTTAACTCTCCCTTAGTATACCAAAATATATATATATATTTTTAGACAACAGGTAATTTAACAGCACAAATAAGCTAATAACTTATTTTATTTATTTACCACTTGTGGGATGGAACACCCTATCAGCACATGCTATTTTTCGTAGGGGTCCATGAAACGACCATTACTCATTTAAATACAGGGCTCTCTCGAAAAGCAGTTGTTATGTACTGAAGAGACCACCCTGTCTAAAGAAAACAGAAATAACTAATTTTTGTCACTAAATTTAAAGTGGAGCCTATATTTCAAACTATGACGTCAGAGTATGATCATATATCGCATTCAAAGAAAGGTCTAGAGTCATAATTAACCTAATAATATGCGACCAAGATACAGCAAAACATTCACATTGTTTAGAACCCACGAGCATCCATTACAACCTGAAATACGAAACACATTTTCACCTGAAATTGGGTGTCGAATTCGGTGTTAACTCTGATTATCTCATTCCTTATCTATATTCCTATGCCCTTTCCAATTTATCCGAAATCCGGACGGCACACGTGCAACTATTCTTGTGAAAACCGACAGATCTGAGCATCGATCGTCAACAGATAGAAAAGTGCATTTACTAGACTCCGCTGGGCCTGCAATTCGAAACGAAATATTCACTTTTAAAAAGTTTTGATTTAAGGTGTTGATTTGTATCTGTCAGCGAGATACCAAGTGCGAATGTTGCTTCTTTTTATTTCTGTTGTTATCGCTAGTTATGAATGTATTTTTCTTTGTTTCAAGTCTCGGAAATGTGTCCCATTATTCTATTTCGAGCAGAAAGTGACTGGTTGCATTACTGTAAGGACAACGGAAGAAAAGACAGAAATGTAAAGGGAAAAAAAAGGAAACTGATACTTTCCAACATATTTTCGGCAACAGCAAACTGTTTTTAGTGCACAAAAATGTATTCTGAATGGTATTCCTATTCTAAAATCAATTTAAGTGATACATTTGGAACAGAATGGGTGCAGGTGACCATGGCGACAGAACAGAAAAAAAATGAGGTCAAAGAGAGGCGAAGAGAGAAAGAGAAAGAGGGGGAAGGAGACAGAAAGAAGGAGATAAGGAAAAGTAGTAGAGAAATAAAACGTCCTTATACAAATCCAATATTTGATGACTGGGGGTCAGAATCGTCTACAATATTTATAGATGATAAAAAACATCATAAATTATTATTTTTACTCATCTGACGATGTAATAGGTCCCTGCTTTATTCACATATTTCAAGAAGCAGGATTACACATTTGAAGGCCTTTTAGGTGATATTTCCGAAAGCCTTCGCAATCATTTCTGGGCATAAAATCACTTTTATTCGTTAGATGATGGAATCATGATTCCAACTTCTGATTAAGCACTGTGACGAGTTCCCACTGAGGTTATTACGACTGATCAATTTTTAAAAATAAATATTTATAGTCAATTATTGACGTCCTTTTCAGTCTATTGAGGCATAACGCGGAATGAATGACCTTCTGTCTTTCAGCGGTGAGTTGATTAGTAGAAAGACTTAACTTTTTACATGTTTAATTTTTCAGTTTTATTACTACATCCCGTGATAAACACACTAGATTTTTTTTACAAAAAAGAAGGGTCGAAAATGCGAACAAGATCTGTCAATACAAAGCAACGTCTATTTCAAAAGACTAAATACCACCATGGTAAAATAATATACAATTAAAACTGGAGGATATTCGCAACTGAACAGAAAGAAGAAATTAAATGTGTTTATGAATGTTTTAACTGCTTGATATTTTTAGACATGGCAACTTGATATTTGCATAAAATGTCCTCAAAGGAATGTTTTGCTGTATGTACAACGAAACACAAATAACCTGGCGCTTTTTGCGAAACAACAATAACAGCAGCAACAACAACAACCCGAAAAAAAAAACCAAAATGGAAAATGTTTCATAAGATTAGCCTAGAAAACTTTAACGGAGATCTGAAAGCGGACTCCCACGTACATGATAGTTCATAATTGAAATCCTAAGGGTCAAATTTTGAGCACAACGAAAAATATTGTTGCTTTTCTGATACCATCGAATAATAAATTAAGTTTCGATCGATAAAAGGAAGAAGGATATTTCAATAAGAAGAAATCTTTATAAAGAGATTGATTTTTCAAAACGATTATCGCTCATACTCTATTGATGTTTGTCGGTGCCTTATCTCATGCCCGTTAGCATTAGGGGTCGGTGAAATAGTAAAGACGGAATTGGTCAATACTTGTGCTTGTTGCTTGTAAAATCGACAATTTTTTTTTAGTTTGAAGCAAAAAAAAAGCCTCGATCACATTGGCGATTTCAATCATATTATATATTTCAGATGTACTGTATACATTTCTTTCATTGAAGGACCGCTTTATATCCCCAAAAATGCTTCCCATACGTTTTCTTGGGGGGGGGTGCATGGATCAAGGATTTTGACAAAGTGACGCGCAGAAGAATGGCCGAATGCTTTACTTTGAAAAGCGAACGAAAGGAACCCCCCATAAAAAAGCCAGCAAGTGAAAAATACAGTGAAAATGTGAAAATGGGCACCTGCCCCAAGAACATGAAGAATGAATCAAGGGGGGGGGGTAGAATAAAAATGGGTGAAAAACAACCAAAGACGCTATGAAGTTGGAAGGTTTGCAATTCAATGCTAAATCTCGACATCAGATGGCTGGCAGGAGCGAAATTTCAGGGTGTGCCCCCGGTTTCAGATGGTGGCAAGGGTGTAAGTCTTGAAAGGGACCTCCATGTGATTCGTACCTAGTCGGAATGCAATATATAAAGACAAACCATTTGGTCTATATACCGTGCAAACACGCTTTCTCTACCCTAAAGTTTTAGAGGTGAGGATACATTCTGTTGTTGACCCTCTATAGCGGTTCCAGTCATACTGTCTCTGAGTCATTCATTAAACTGAATCGTGATATTCATTCAACTATTCAAATAATTTTCCACACGAATAACAACAAAGCGGCGGCTTCATCACTCAATGGTAACAATAGTTCGTGGTTTTGTTTTTGTGTGCACGTGTAATAATGGTCTAAACAGTTCAACAATGATTTGAGTGACGTCATAAATCTCATATCGGCAGGCATCTTTCACTCTAAATTGGGGGGGGGGGTCAAATTCTTAAAGTGTTGAAACGGTGAACATTGGGTTACAAATATCATAAGATATGATCATGATGTGAACGGCTAGTGACCTCTGATTACACACTGTAAAATTGAAGTGCTAATTTAGCACTTGCGGTGCTTGTATAGTGACTATACTACAAGTGTTGATTTTCTAGTTTAAATTTGAACTAGAAAATCAACACTTGTAGTGCAGTCACTATACAAGCACCGAAAGTGCTAAATTAGCACTTCATTTTTTACAGTGTACATGTACTTATCAAAGGGAAATAGATTTCCGTTTCTTTTTTATTCTTTTTAAACACCCGTCGTAAAACTTTATTTTTAAAAAAATCTAGGGTCCGCAAAATTCGAACTATCACATCTAATTTCATGTTAAGTTTAAGTGGACACCAAATCAGAGTATATTAAAGCTCTGTCGATATTTAAAGAAAAAAACTAAGACAAAATGAACGAGCCCTCAAATGTCATAATTTATAGTGCTTTTAAAATTCATAAATTGTCTCCCTTGGCAGTAAACGTCTGCATCAACTGCTTAATAACAGTTTATCAAGTGTTTTAAGATAGACCAACTCAGCATGCTTAGTTAACGGAAAACAGCATGCAGTCTGTTTACGACTCCTGAACGAAATTTGTCGTAAAAAGTGCGAAACCAACGCTATTCTCCCTCGATAAGAGCTAATTTGATTATGAACGAAAATCATTTAAAGGAGGATAAACCCTCGAAACAGAATAAGCAAAGAATGATGTCAATATAATTTTTGGA
This sequence comes from Lytechinus variegatus, assembly GCF_018143015.1. Taxonomy (NCBI): domain Eukaryota; kingdom Metazoa; phylum Echinodermata; class Echinoidea; order Temnopleuroida; family Toxopneustidae; genus Lytechinus; species Lytechinus variegatus. Next base: position 11,176,983 of record NC_054754.1, on the reverse strand, counting down.
ACAATGGGACAAAATAATAACGTTGATGTCCTTTTCATCAGTGATCTCAACAGTAATGCACTTAAATTTCTTATTATTTGCTAAATTTTTCTCAAAATTTCTTGATTTGTTTGATAATATATCATTCACTAAAGTTACCTGAATTTTTCACAGGGTTTTATTGTCCTTCGAAGACAGACTCAAGTATACCCGGCCCAGGCAGCCCGAATTAAGGACGTTAAAGAGCGCTATAATTTTTGTTTAAAATGTTTAACATCCGATAATTTAAAAAAAAAAGTAGGAAGGTGATCATATATCTACTTCCTATAATCTTATGCTATACAGTCTCATCAGTGAAACCGACTCCAAAACGACCGATTGTATGACATTGGTAATAACGTTATACTATTTGATCGGACTTGAGTTAGTTGGCCATTGTGACTATCACCTCAGTTTGATTCATATTCGTACTTTATTAAAATGTCCAACAAAATTGGGCTACCATTGATTGCTTTTTGTATTGCAACCATTCAAATAAAAAGTTTTTCGGCCTCCACAGGACCGAGATGAACAGGGTTTGCTATTACTCCGTCACTTACTGATCTTTACTTTATTTTTTTTATTCGCTACCGATCATTCTTATTGTGGTAATTGTATTTGGTTGGCAAATATACATGTTCCCATGCAGACGATGGTTGCAATAATTTTTTGCATTGATTTTAAAAAATCAATCGTTAAATTTTCACCAGATCCTAAAATTGGCAATTCAAAATAAAAGTGTCAGATTTTAACTTCTATATTGACAATCCTATAAGCACAAATCACATGAAACTAACGTTTCCCTTAAGTCTGACACTAAGGATACTATAATGTCACTCATGTCTGCACGCTTTGTATCAATTTTATAACCTTCAAACATGGAAACGATTTAATGAAACACGCATTCAGCTCAACATTTATCGTGTTCCAGTTGCTAAATGTTTGTTCTTGAAAAAAAAAACAGAAGAATTGCAATGGTAGTAATGCAAACCGGAATATTGCAAGCGTACTGCGAGAAAGAAGTCACTTTTAAAGACGAGCTAAAAATACATCAACGATAAAAACACAGACCCGGCCGGGAAACAGCTGTGGTCTAGTTTTACGTGAATTTTAGGGTTCTTGTGTGATAAATAGGGCTTTAACACAGTTTTATGAGTGGTAATGAATTATAAAAACTTAAGAGTAGAAATCATGCCGAGAAATCACCCCTTATATTTGAAATCACCAAATTATTGAACATGAAATGTATGGATAGTTATACCGAGGGACAGGGGAAGTACCTCCAATATTTCGGATTTAGTAAGTGGCGTTGGCATGATGTCTCCCCCCCCCCAAAAAAAAAAGAGAGAGGGAGCAACATTTTTTTTATTTCATTTCTTTTCCTTTTATTTCTGGTTGGTCGTGAAACTTTGTGGTCAGGGAGGAGGGGGCAAGGGCCCATGGCCCCCAAGCCTCCACCCCCATCTGTACGCCAGTATATTTAGTACAACAGCCGATTGGATAGGGTAGACGCCCCCTTTCCCAACCGTGACAACAAATATAAAGAAGTCACCGCCCCTGTATGTACATGTATGTAAAAATTAATTCTCTCAAAACAGGTACCTGGATATATAGCTTGTAAAGTGCAGAAGAAACAGCAAAAAATATATAACCCTGCTGACACAAAATTCAGTGTCACTGATCACATCGTTGCATCATCTTATGACAGAGCATAGTCGATTTACTTTCATAGTTTAATATAAAACAGAAAACCGTTTTGGTGTCCATTCAAAGAATAATCCATCTTTTGCATAGATCGTTAAAAGTATCGTCACAAAACTCAAGAAAATTCGGAAGCCCCTAGATGATCTGATTTATAGCGATATCAATTATCGACATGTCTGGAAAGCAAGCCGGGTGCCGATCAGGATGAGGGTTGTTTCAAAACCTTTGAACAATTTTACGCGTCATCATCATCTAGAATAATGACGATTGGGGATCTGTTGACTGGCTTCTGTATGTTCCTAATCACCACTCCACAGGGAAATAATTATTTTAGGCACACATTGTAGATCCCATGTAAAGTGAAAATGGTACTAGTAAATTAAAGTTGGTGCTCTTCATATAGTTCTGATTGGGCATGTTGGGAGGGATGTGGTATAAAAGCTCTGTGTGGGAATGGTGTTTCTGTGGTCTGTCTGTTATCATGGTTATGTCACAGAATCTGCTCTTTACAAATTGACATACAATACAATGGGCATAATTATACCTGAACAATAAAGATTGTAAGTTAACTTTCTCCATGGTTTATCCATATTTCTTCTTCATTTATCCATGTCATTAGGCCCCAAACCACATGCGACCGGTACTTGATTTATACGATTTCATAACCATTAAAAAATCAATTACATACAGATATTGACTGGGCGTTGTGGCGTGCGCCTGTAATCCAAGCTGTGGGGAAGTTACAAATTGATGCAGAGGTTCGAGGTTCGAGCCATGGTCACGTCTTTCAAAAGGGTATGAAAAGGGTATGATACCCTTTTCATAAACCTATCCTCCAATTAGCCGCCTACCCTTTCATAAACCCCATTAAAATGAATTAGGCGGCTAATAGCAGCATAATTTGGTCGTAAAATTGGAGGAGGACAAGAGTTATCCGCATTACTCTGATGCTGCTATTATCCGCATAATAGCAGCATCGGGACAAGATTTTGAGTTTATGAACGCATTTCCAAATTATGCGGATAATTGCCATGGTGCGGTCACAAGGTCACCCTTTTCCAACACAACCGCATCGGAGGGGGCGTGTCCAGTTTTCATGGCGATTATTCCCCTTTTTCAGGACGGGCGCTCGTAAAAATAATGCGGCTTATAATACCCTTTTCATAAACCTATCCTCCAATTAGCCGCCTAAGAGTAATGCGGATAATTCAATAAAAATTGCGTTCATAAACTCCGAAAATAAGCCGCATTATTTTTACGAGCGCCCGTCCTGAAAAAGGGGATAATCGCCATGACAACTGGACACGCCCCCTCCGATGCGGTTGTGTTGGAAAAGGGTGACCTTGTGACCGCACCATGGCAATTATCCGCATAATTTGGAAATGCGTTCATAAACTCAAAATCTTGTCCCGATGCTGCTATTATGCGGATAATAGCAGCATCAGAGTAATGCGGATAACTCTTGTCCTCCTCCAATTTTACGACCAAATTATGCTGCTATTAGCCGCCTAATTCATTTTAATGGGGTTTATGAAAGGGGTATCAGATAGTGACGTTAAAGGTCGGTCCCAGACGTAAATAATCATTTTTTATTGATACACGTCTGACAAAACACACACACACACAACAAAAAAAAATTATCTTCCAATAGTACTTTAATTTTATATTATTACTGTTGATCGTGTGCATAAAATATCATTTGGTTAGGATTATTATCATTGTCAGGAATTTTTTCCAGTGGTGATTTAAGGAAAAGCATTTCGACGTATTTTAATATGATACACGAATGTCTTCGTGACTCTTGATACAGAATGCAAATATACTTGCAAATACTTACAATCCTAAACTCCAGGTCAGCTCTTCGATGTAAGCGTGGGCACTTATATCCAAAATGATAAATCAATTCCACCACTATGTGAAGAGCAAATGAACACTGAATCCTGAAAACGTTGCAAAGCTCAAACCCTCTGATCAACGAAATATATTATTTACCATTCATGTTCATAATGAAGCATTGATACACATTTATATCAATACACAACAGATGATCAATGCATTCACAGTCACACCTAGCGGCGTCGGAACTCTAAAACCGAATTAACAAGGCGAATTACCAAGTTGAAACGCGTCCAAACCTATAATCGATCCGAACCTTAACAAAGTCGAAAAATAAAAAAAACTTTGTACACACCGCTTGGGAAAACGGGTATAGGGAACAGGTAGGCGGGGCTGAAATTAGCAAAGGGGATCCGGGACAGGAGCCACCAACGATGTTACTTGATCACTTGTAGAGTTCCGTTTAACCCCCCTCTTCGAAGATGCTTAACCCTTAGGTATAGGGTCGGTGAACTATAAACATACCAACCAGGTATCACACGAGCTGAGACATCACTTATACCTGTATGTTACCAAGATGCGATTGGATGATCGTGGCAAGTAATTTCGATTATTGCACTTTCCAAAACTGAAGTAGGAGTTAAAAGTTATGGTATTTTTCTTCACAACGCAGATTGTGTAAGCTTGATCTGTCGAAGAGAATGACAATCGCAGTAACAAATAATGTGTTTGATATTTATAATTCAGATCTTAGCAGCGTAGACCTGGTGAAAATGCCGGGTATTCGCCATCTAGCATTTAAATTGACAGTATAACGTAAGTCACATCACTCATTTATTCCAAGCATAGAGCTAAGTCTTGATATACTGCAATTTAAAATGAACGAAAAAAGGAGGACTGTCGATGGAATATTATTCATTCACGCCGTATATTATGTGTTGATAAATCGATTTGAACAGAGATCCAACAATAGTTGTATAACACATTTGCACAATTTGTTGATTCCAGTTCGAACAACATTAAAACAATCCACACGATATACTCTGATCCATGATTAAGGAGATGAATGAAAAGCAATATAGCACCTGGCCGATCTCGGCGTTGTCTGTCCAAAAGATCTCGTCAAAGTAATGAATTTATGCGTCAAAATTATTCCTTTATTGGGAATGTTATCCACAATCATCAAGTTGAACGAGTTGCCAAGATCTTTCTGCGGTAGACATGTAACTGATGCGTGTTATGGTGCTGAGTCGAGCACGCGCAGAAAGTGCGAGCAAGTCGGAAGAACTTGTCAATCACTTGACGCCGAACGCTGCGGATGAGAGCGGGAGAGAAAGCAGACGATATGGAGCAAAAAAAGTTTTGTGGCTTGCATCGTATTGACGAGCATGCGCAGTGAGCTCAGACTCTCGCAGCATCGCGACTGGCCGAATCCTGGAAAGACCCAAGGTCAGTATTGGAGATTGGACCAATGAATGAACTTGCATGATGAAGCCGGGTTGACCTCTTGGCCAAAGAGCGTACGCCAGGATCTTGGGAAGAATTTCCTCCCAAATTATTGGCCTCTAATTCAATCATTTTCAAACCACTCCACCTCTCCCGTCACTGTCTTGTAGTGTCCCCTTCATATTCTGTTAGTAACCCTTCTCACATTCGTCCTCGAATAGTTTCTGTAACCCTGATCCATTTTCCTTTCGCCCTCCCCCCCCCCCCTTCTTGTTCAAATTCTACCAGTCTCCCTATCTAATTCTTTGTCTCGTCGTATCTAACAAGATTCTCATGAAAACTCCTTTATCGTCTCCTCCGTCCACATGTTATTATTCTTTTTTCCCATCTTTCTACCAGTCTACCTTTATCCCCTTCCATTAATTAAAACCTCCATCCTCTTGCCATTGCCCGCTTTTTGCATTTCTCCTCACTCTCTCTATTTTTCCTTTTTTCATGATCTCTTTTTCAAATTCCCCTTTCCTCTTCTTGTTGTAAATAGAGATTTTGTTTTTCTTTTTATATATCTCAGCCACGGCGTGTTTTCCTTCAGCAAGAAATTTATCCACACTGTGCTGCACTCAACCCAGGTGCATGGGTACCCGGCAGGATTAATTCCTTGAGTGCATCAAGCGCCTTTAGCAGCTGGAGATATACAGCTGGGATATAGTGCGCCATTGAATAGGAAACTAGATAAATCGGCGCCTAATGAATTCTATATAATTATTATTTCATTGTTATCATTATTACTATTATTATCATTATCATCATTATCATTATTATTATTTTCGTTATTATTACTATTATTATTAAATCATTATTATTGCTACCCTCTGCCTGTCTTTGTCTGTCGATTCTTTGCCTCCCTATACCAATCATCGTCACCCCGCTCCTCCACCTGCCTTGCCTCTTATCATGCATGGCGTCGTTTGATTACCCCCAAATCTTCTCCTCTCCTCGGAACTTGTCGGAACCTATTTGCGATATGAATTGATGCACCATGATAAGACACACTGCGCTACAAATTGCACATTATGCCCTATCAATTTTTGAAAAAATGTTCACACCACGCTCAGTCACTCTGCAAAAATGTTACCCCCGAGGGTCCAATTATTCCATCCTGGTCTTACCCCCCCCCCTTTAGAAATGTCTAGGACTGTGTGTTGGGAAATAAACTTGAAAAAAAAAATAACGATAACATTTTGCTTGCTTATTGTACTGCATTACTGTGATTATAACAGACATGTATATGGAATGCGTCATTGCTGTTTCTAATGTTATAAATCGTATAGCGATCATACGATAATTCAGAAATGGGCCAAGATGTATAAATTTAACATATACATTATACTGAAAGGCCTTTTTTAAAAAAAGAAACAGAAGCTAGGGCAAACTGGCAATCTTTCTGTTGCCCATTCGAAAATAGATCCCCATGATTACAGCGGTTTTTAGTGAGTTAAAATGAGCGGAAGGTCTCTCCGCGCTTAAACTTGGAAATAGCCATCAGATAAAATTATATGACTACTGTTACCTTTTCAAACATGAAAATATTACCGGCCATAAAGCTTATCCTATTTCCAATATCGCACTGCCATCAGCGAAACTGTGTTCCGGTTCAATTTACTTTTAATCTAATTTACAATGTATGATCAGGTGTACAGGCAGAGTATGATTAATTTACTTACTTGAAAAGAAGTGATTGCAAATTAAAATAAAACGAAGATTGAATTAACATTTTCGGGATTATAGGCAAAAGCATATCTATACTGAATAAGTGATGTTTCGATTGATTTAATGTACATGTATCTAGATTAGATTACAGACTGGATGACAGAAACAGTTTCAACTTCATCAGTTCAAAAACATAAATGCATCGTCTATGAAAACAATGTTACTTACCTTTCCTGTTACCTTTCCATCAAGTGCAAGCCACTATATGCGATATTCCTCATAAAATAATATTTCAGACAAGTAGACTCCAATGTTACTGAATTCTGAAAGGCAGTCAGCCAGTCAGGTTTTCCCAACCAACACCGATCGATTCATTATTGTTAGTGACTGAGAAAGTTCATCAAGAATATCTACCGCGAGTATGAAATAATAAAGTTGCGGTTGTTTGACGGACGCACTTGACTGGGCTTCGAACAGAAGCAGTACCCCCATGGTTTCCCCGATGAAAAATTGTCGCTCCTGATCAGAATAAAGAAGGGTTTTAATTCAAGCAGATCCCCTTTTTCATCTATATATAGTTAAGAATTATGATAAATCTGCGGTTGATATTTTAATGGTTTTGTTCCATTATTCATGAGTGACCCTAGAGTTTGTGTTGCAGAAGAATAGGACGAGAGGGAGATAAAGAGAGAGAGGTTGAATGAGATGGTGTCGTTTTTTAACCCCGTTTTGTATCGATAAAATAACATTGAAGCTTTAAATGACGAGACCATTATTATCCACACACATTGTACATGTTGTATAAAATGATAAGACGACCATTAAGGTTTTATGCGAGTCCTGTCATGACAGTGATACAAAATACTTGAAAATGTCACAATTTTATCATAATGGATTGATTACCATGTTACAATAATGACAAGGTAGCTTACTGGCTTCACTCGAAAAAATAAAAGAGAAAGACGGAGCCACAACGGAACTCGAATATATACCTTGTAGTAAATTGTGAAAATTGCACATTGTCATGCCTTTATCAAAATGCTTGTTTTTTTGTTTGCGTATTTTTCATGCAATTGATCTTTTTCTTGATTTTCTATTGATACTGAAAAGAATCCACACAGTATTTCATTTATTCATTTCGCATTATGAACCCAAGTAATACAAAGGAATGCAATCAGTTGATGATTGGTGGTGATATAATCAATGATGACAATGATGATTAAGATTTAGCTGATAATGATAATGACAGAGACGATATTGATGATCGTGGTGATGATGATTTCTATTGTATGTTGTTGATTCTTTGCTCTTCATTTGGCGGAACTTTAAAATTTTAGGTGATGATGATTTTGATGATGCAGTTGTTGTTGTTAGGTGATCATGATTATGACGATGATGATGAAGTTGTTGATGATGGTGCTGCTGCTGCTATTGGTGATGATGATGATGGTAATGATGATTATGATGCCGATGATGGTGATGATGATGATGATGCTGCTACTAATGATAATGAGGAAGAGGAGGAGAAGGAAGATGATAATGACGACGATGATGACAAATATGATGATGATGATGATGATAATGATGATATTGATGATGATGATGATGATGATGATGATGATATTGATGATGATAATGACGGTGACAACATTGGTGAAGATGATCGTGGTGATGATGATTTCTACATGTATTGTATGTTGTTATTTTTTTTTGCTCTCTAGATTGTATTATATTCATTTGATGATGATGTTGATGTTAATGATGCAATTGTTGTTAGATGATCATGATTATGACGACGGATGAAGTTGATGGTGGTGCTGCTGCTGCTATTGATGATGATGATGATAATGATGATGCCGATGATGATGGTAATGATCACGATGATGATCATGATCATGAATAATAATGACGATTGCACTATCGTAGAAGGAAACTGGTATTAAACTTTCCACGAACCGCTTGCATGACAAACCAAACCATAAAAATGAAAAAAAAATATCTGCGCATATTTCTGTTTAATTATCCGCAAAGATGTATTGTTTCCGAACCATTATGAACATTAAAACCGAGGGCAGTTCAAGTTTCCATCTGATTGTATTTGCACTGGTTCTCTGGTCTCATTTCGAACAATTTTTCAAAACATGTTCTTTCAAATCCACCCAGGCGAATATTCCTAATGTTTGGGCTTTTCACACCGTGTTGACATGTTGACAGTGACACTGCACTTGAATGTACACCGCTTTAAAGCTCGGATATACCTATATCATCTGTGATGTAGATCTCATTATTACATACAACAAAAGCAAAAAAAAATAATATACCCTGTATTCTATTTTTCCTTAAAATTGATACAGGTGCACACTTAGTTACAAAAAATCCCATTTATGTGAACGTAGGATAAAAGAGTTTGATCACGCTGAGGAACGATTGCGTTTGTCCACATTCAACCACGTTATGGATGCAGAAGTAATATTTATGCGACAGCGCTGACAAACATGACGAAGATAAATATGATTATTGTTCAAATAAGCATTATCACCTTTACATATGACTTTACCAATAACCTTAGAATTATCAATACCGTCAGCGATTTGCACCTGGATCGGGAGTGTGAAAAATAAATTAGTGCTTAATGCTGAAAGCCAAGCCAAAGCCAAACATAGAGGGATCTCACAAGAGTCACGTTATCCCCCCCCCCCGGGGGGCCACTTCAGAAATGGACGGGGGTGGGGTCTCCCCCTGATATTTGGTTTTAATCAGGGCCGTGGAACGGTTTTGAAAGGGGGGGCTGACTTTGCAAAAATCTCAATCAGATGGTTATTTTTTACGTTTTCGTACACGGTTGTAGGTTAAAGGTGGGGGGGGGGAGCTTCAGCGGCCCCTGTTATTTTATCTTTCCTCCTAACTGGACTATATTCCCAGCACTATTAACGCTTTTCGGCGTATTCTGTAGGCGCGTTACTCCGTGTAAACAAACCCGACGGGTTGCAGAAGACGGTGTTCACAGCCCAACACCCAAACAAAAAACACCCTAGTTTAACACCTCAAAAGCACTTTCTCACCTCATCCGAATTCCTGCAATACCACAGCTAATAACAGATCTGCCGAATCCATTATTCCCGCTTTGCGCCGTAATTATGAAATTTGTCAGCTGTGATTATCAATAAAATTATGATAGGGGTAAATAGACCCCCGCGGTGTCGCATAACTCGTATTGTTAGCTTGAAATTTATTGATTTTATTTGCACAACTATCTTTAACCACATTGAAGGTGAAGAAGAGTTCATATCTTCCCTGTATCTCAATAAAAATGACAAAAAATGAAAGCCTCCTTTAACAATAATTACAACATATTGAAAGACCTAATCCATGCTTGAGTATATTTGAACATGTTAATGGATGGCATAAAAACGTCAAAAATAATTATTATGTATTTATCAATACAAATCAATGCAATAAAAGAAAACAATTTATGTCCATGGCCGTATGCAGAATTTTTTTCCGGGAGGCAAAACGCATACAAAATTTCGAAGAAACTCAAAAGCGAGGGAGCGAAGCCACCAACCTTTTCATGGGTGCACTTCTGCATTTTCTAAAATGGAAATTAATGATTTCGTGGACACTTATGGTGAAATTCATGAAAATGCCAGTCAAAAATGTACCCCAAATCCCCCGCCACGGCTTACTTTATTCTTGACTTCTCTTCATTAACGTCTTTGTAATGTCATTGAAACGGTTCGAATGTCAATGCTATGGTCTTTACAACTAAAATGTATTTTTTTTTACTATTCGATCCGGAGAGGGAGATGGTTTCTAGACTCGTTGCCATAGGAACGCATGCTGATAGCTATCAAGCAGCTGAGATGTAAACACGAGGTCGAATGTTTCAATAAATATCAATCAACACACGGTTATTATGAGACCATCTCGGCGGCTTCCGAATCAGATATTATTCTATTTTACCTGTTGCTTTCTACGCCGAGACAATGGACCATAATTTGGTGATACGGCCAAAACAAGTTTACCTCTTTCCCCTGGTATCATGATTATTCGAACGCATTGGGAGGGAGATGGGAGATAGCCCCCTCCCCTCACCCCCCCCCTCTCTCCCAATAAATTCTCAAAACCTATATATACTTTTTTCATTCCAATTTCTTTGAAAAAAATCACGAAGAGTGTTCACAAGATCCTTCGCTTCAACAATAAATTGACCCCCAAAAAACTTTGTGTTTCGCTCGACCGCTTCGCTTCGCTCACTAACATACATTTCGATCATTTTACGTACTCCTACGCCTGGCCTCCTAAGGGGGGGGGGGACTGCATGCCAGACCCCACCCCCCTTATCCTCTGTACCCCCACCCCCACAAAATTAAGGCAATAGGGGCTGGAGGCCTGCATGCAAAGAAGACCGAGTAAGATGGATAGGAGATCATGATCATAGTAACTTTTCCACATTGTTTTGTATTTATTTTCCGTCAATTAAAAATAATAACAATGATAGATATATTTACAATGACAAATAAATGATCATTAAACAGACGGAGGGATTGCCCTACTCAGCATTGATAACATATCAACGCTGTTTTACAGAGGGGTCTCTTACATAGATATACATGTAAATATACAGGAAAAGGAAAACTTAGTTGACTTACGATAAACACGTTGACAAAATGTGAACAAGTGAGAAGAAACGTATCTACAATATATATACAAGATAACAAAGTAAGAATGAGGGATCTGAACTAAAAATTACAAAAAGTCTGGAAAATGTTTTTAAGGCCTTTTTTGAATGCATCAATATTTTCCAATAATTTCATGTGATGGGGGAAGAGTATTATAATGAGATGCTCCTCTGTATTGGATAGTGCGACGAGAGTATTCTGTTTTGAGTTTGGGTAAAGCAAAGTTGTGAGAATTACGTAGTGAATAATGACGAGGAGGTGGTTGAAACATATCGGACATGATTGGAGACAACATGTCATGGACTGATTTATAAACAAATATGTTAAGATTTTTCTTACGTCTACATTCAAGAGAAGACCATTTTAAAACTGAATGAATTTGTACATTAGGGATATGGGTTGACTTTCCTTATTATTCTGCTTACACGATTCTTGAGGGTTTGCAACTGTTTGGTAAGTTTTTTTTATTAGAGGAATCGATTAAAATATTTTTTTTTTTCATTTTCTTTTTCCCTTCAATATCTATCTTGTTACTATGACTACGGAATATAGGCGGCCATTATCCAGTTATAACTATCGTCTGCGTTATATCCAGGAGTGAAGCCATTGGGAGGGGGTAGGGGCGGTCACCCCGTGATTTTTTTACTCACGGTGAGGGATATATAGAGGAAAGAAAACAAATAAGAGAGGTGAGCATAGAAGTAGAGTTTTGAGGTTCATTCTACAACGTCGTTATCATTCATTTGAGACCTCCACCCCCATCACATTCATGTCGTCTCGCCCCCCCCCTCCTCTAAATAGGACTACGGCGCCCTATAGTTCAATGACACACTGGCGATTCAGGAATCACATTCAGAGACAAATATTCTACATGTTTGTTCTCAAGAATCATGCCTTGTCATTATCAATATGGTTCCATGAAAACCAAGCTCAAGTTATGATTGAGGGGGAGAACACAGATGTCAAACACGTTGGTAGGTCATCTGCAGGTAGAGTAATATTGGTAGCACCTGGATACATTTTTATTCCCTTCGGTGTGTTTTATAGCTAGAAACATGAGTATGTTGCAAGATAACATGTCGTAAACGACACTAACATATGCGTGCATGTTACTTTGACCTGCTCAATCGCATTGGAGGCAACTAATTATCACTTCCAAATTATTCCTCTAATTAAAAAAAAACACGAATCTGATTGATAGTTTGACGAGGTTTGCATGACCACGGTTTTAAAGTTCAACTTATTAATAATACTAATAATTGTAAATTTATATTGCGCAGTTTCTATTTGGATACACTCAACTGCGCATTGCAATACATAACAGATAAGCAGAAAAACAATTATTAACAGGATATGCAAAAAGTTCGCTGAATAAATCGAAAGAAACTTAACACCTAATGTACAAGCAGGTGTCACACGGTGAGCGACTTTAATAAACCGGTGTCTTTGAACACCTTTATAAGTGCATCCTTGCACCTTTCCGACCAGAAGCGGGTGCAGTAGTGCACCTGTAAATCAGTATGGCATTTCTATAAAGGCATTTTTTTTCTACAGACAGTGCATTACATTATGAATACACACTAAGGTGTGATGTGCTAAATATTAAGGAAATACGAGGAAGAAATTATTACTCCACCCACCCCTTCTCTCATTTCACCACGAACATTCCCTTACACTCCTTCCAAAATAAGAAGCAAGAAACATTTTCACCCCCACCCATTGCAAAGCGAGTTTCTAAAGGAGAGATTTGAAAGATTCCCCTTCGTGAAACAACGCTGATTTTTGTCACGCCAATTGCCAAGTGTCCATTGCTTTGTAAGATTATACGTTTGTTAAATACAAATCTTTGAATTCATTATCTACACTACCAATACATAAAGTATTCAAGATGGTTAGAATAAACATGTTCACTTTTTTAATCGGGAAAATAGTTGTGTCACGTATGCGATTTTTGCCATCTCACGATCCTTGCTCTCGGATAACTTGTAATAACTATCATCCCAAGTTGGACAAGTGTACCAAAGATTATCCAGAAGTGTAGGTATGTAAACCTGCGGTCAATTAATATGTAATGACGTGCTCGGGAAGGAGTTCGCTCGGCCAGATATTTTGTTTTAATTGGGAGAGTCCGTTTTGCAACGCCTGAAAAACACGAAAGATGCGCCGAGTTATCTGTCATCGACATACCTAGTACCCGGATTCGTCGCACCGCCAAATAATTTACTCTGAAGCAATATATCAACTGTAACTGAATAAGTATCATAAGTTCGTCATCGGAAATTGACATAAGATTGATAAGTTATGACTCTGGTACACATTTGAAAATGTCATCAACAATTCAGATAAATATATAAATAAGATGACGAGTTATTCATGTGATAGGGGACAATTCAAAGAATCAACTAAAATAGATCTATTTTTTTTTCATTATTTTTTCCGGAGGGGGGGGGGGGGTGGTGATGAAGGGGGTAAGATTAAAACCGAAAAGTTCATGATTTCCCAGTTGCATCCCGAAATCATGCAAGAAACCAATTCCGGCCACTTAAAGTGTTTGTTTTCCAACCCATCGGCAACTTCTGAAATGTGACCGAGACCTCACTGCCCTGCACTGTCCGGTAGCAGACGACATCGCGAAGTGGTTAGCTCGATATTAGAGCTTCCGTAAAATGGCGGGAAACAGCAATGTCCCGATGAAATAACGAAACTTCCTGCGAATAACCTGTTATTTGGTTTGGTTTCACTACCTTGGTTTATGGTTTGACATTTGTTTTTGTTTTGCTTAATTATTTAACCCTCCTATCCACCAACTTCCGCTTTCTTTTCAACATGTTCAACGTTTCAAATGTTAATTATGATTTTCCCGTCCTGTTTTTCATGCACCTGTATCATATTTCTGTCATTGCTGATTGCTTTTCTTACAGTTCCCCCTTTTTTTTAATTTTACGATTGTCACCTGTCGATTGCATTGACATTCTTGATTTATTTTTTTTAATTTGGTTATCTCCATAGGCTTAAATTGTTTAATTACAAACGAGATCTTGTCAACAAACCAACGATGTAGCAATCTTTATATTATGTCAAGAAAAAAATGTGTACCTTGTATTAAAATCAACCCACCAACCCCCCCCCCCCAAAAAAAAAGAGAGGTAAGAATATCTTGTTTTGATCATTCCGAAATCTCGACTCAAATCCACCTCTAATCCTCTACACTGAAAATCCTTTGTTTCAACGCTTCCCATAACCACAGTGACGACAATCTTAACCATGATATACGCATCCATAATTTAGATTTTACTTTGTAGAAAATATGAAAAACAAAATTATAAAACACCTTGGTCGTCACAAAGGATTTGTACCACCTCGATGATGTCATGTTAATAGGGATCCCCAAAAGGTGTCGGACGTCATTGGACTAATGTCATAATTATACTCGGTTCGACGCTATGCAGTTATTTATGAAGTTTGAGAGTAACCTCGTAGAGTGGTCAGCTAATAATTGATGCAACTTAGGCCGAATTGAATTGCGGAGCTGATTGATGACGACACACACTCACTATTATTTCGTATTTTACTCTATGAAATATGGCCGTTAGATGGCCTCTTTATAATCAACACGAACCCCAGGTAAACAGGCACCATTATTACAAAAAAAAAACGAT
Source organism: Lytechinus variegatus (assembly GCF_018143015.1). Lineage (NCBI taxonomy): Eukaryota > Metazoa > Echinodermata > Echinoidea > Temnopleuroida > Toxopneustidae > Lytechinus > Lytechinus variegatus. The sequence continues at coordinate 11,161,928 of NC_054754.1, read as the reverse complement.
GTGCATGTTTTACAAATTAATCGAAACTTGTAGTCTCACAAATTTTTCATTTTACATTTTACATTACAGTCCAAGTGTTTGAATCAAGCTTAACATAGGCATGGACAATATTTTTAATAATTATCCGCTTTTATATAGCGCTTAATCCATCGGAACGACGTTTCTAAGCGCTTTACAGATATATTATTACCCCGGTCATCGGATTCAATCAGTCATTCCCGCACACAATGTGTGCACATCCTCCACTCCCTGGGGAGTATTCCAGTCAGTCGCCTGTGAGGCGCACACAATACTGGACAAGCTACAATGACTTTCACATCCTACCGGGTACCCATTTAGCACCTGGGTCGAGAGTGGCAAAGTGTGGATTAACACTTTGCCAAAGGACGCCAGACCGCGGTGGGATTCGAACACACGACCCTATGTTTACAAGGCGAGAGTCAGAACCACTACACCACCGCTCCTCCACCAAAATATTTTCAGTTACACCCAACATTTTAGAGCTTATGTGCTCACATCTTTTAAAACAATTTGAAATGAAGAAAATAATGTGCCATATGCTGATAAATTTCATTCTTATTACATTCATATATTTCGTGTGTTTTCTTATTAACATGATTGTATGTTCGAAGATAAGATGTTCCTTATGGGCTGATTTACATCATCCTATTCATAGAAGTTTTATTTAAGATTCACAGTATTTTAAAGATGGGAATAGTTAGGATATATGATTGTACATCAAGCAATAATAGTACAGGATTTACTTTTGGAACAAACGATCCGCTGTCTATTGTTAACATGGTTACGGAGCACTAGTCCAGGGGAGATTTCCGATGTTTTCTCGAAATCCCGAGATAGATTGCAAACCGTGCATGAAAACCAACCACTCCTATAAATGCTTTTGGGGTCGTAATTCCACCAAAAGCAACACAAACTGATATTCGTCAATCATAAGCGAATGAATGAGACATATAAAATTCGAAATAAAGAGTTAGGAAAAAATAAAGAAATTGAAAAAAGAACATATAGAAAGGAACAAAGACAACATGAAAGAGAGAACAAAAAAGAAAAGAAAGGAAAGGAAAGGAAGAAAATTAGAAACATACACGTTAACCACGTAATTTCGGTCTACCCCTTTCATTCAAAGTTAGCCTACTGTTCAAATGGCATGTGGCTTTTTATAATCATTATATCAACAGAATCAATAAGGAAGATGAATCCTATTTCTCACATCCAAAATGATTGACGAGTTACAATGATATAAAATGCCGCTTAAACAAGCGGGAATTCGCATCGTTGCCAATTTAGCTGCTGGACTGTAACAAAGGAACTTGAACTTCATCAACAGGACGAGGGGAATATACCACTCAGGATGAAGCTAGGAGACGAATTGTCTACAATTCATTTAATGTAGATCTAATTAAAAGCGACATCGTTGCCGATTTGATGAATAGACTGTCTTTATCAAAATAAAGAATTCTGTTCTCTCTCGACCTAGTGTCAGTGAACCCAAATGAGAAGGTTGATAATCATTTTTTTCTTCAGTTTAATACAGATTCTCTTTTAGTTGCTCCCTGGCTCTTTCTGCTTATTTTTAAATCGCGTCGTGTGGTCCAGTGGTTAGAGCATTGGTCTCATAATCGCAAGGATGTGAGTTCGAATCCACACTATGCAATTGTCTCCACTTTGATATAAAAAAAACCAGGAAATAATATCTGACGTCTATATTACGTCAGCCACTATCTGACTTTGACTGATTGACCTGACGTAAAATGTTTCATAGGTAATTGGTTATATACCAGCTTGACGTTTACCAGCAAGAAAAGCTGTCTGTCCTGCCGAGTTCGGAGGAGAGTTACCATAACAGAAATACTCTGTGTATCACCTTAAATGCTTCAGAGGGACTGATCGATGAAAAAGTATAAAGGCCAAAATATCAAAATTCGGATAGTGTGGTGTAGAGTCTGAGAAAAATTCCGTTCTATCAGCGACCTATTCCATTCTATCACGGACCTATTCCTATCAGGGACCTATTAAAATAGACAACATTGTAGTTTTCTCATTTGCATCAAACATTGCCATCTTGTTTCAATCACATGTGCGACTAGGTCTATAGAGTCTGAATACATATATACACGATATGTCTACAGCTTTACAATTGATGAAGGTCCTACTAAGAAAAAAAGAATCAATCAATATTATGATCGATAAGGTTTTCAAAGTGTAATATCATCTATTCATCGATACCATAATCTTATAGAGATTTCACCTTTACCTTGTTTACGACCCCCACAATTTGACGGACGATCGATAATTTCATTTCATAATCTAATTTCTCCATTCAGTCTCGAACACTGTATCAACCTATGACCTCACCTTTGGTAACCTAATACCCTTTTATATGCCCTTATTCCATCCGTCATTACATCTGTCATTACAATATCATCCAGATTCCGAAAAAAGGGGTTATCTAATTATCATCAAAGAAGTAGAATACACTCTTCATATAAGGGATGTTGATCCTGGATGTATTATTACGCTCAAGGAAGGATACATTTTCAAAATATATTATGGATGATATTTTAATCGGATGCCGCAATTAATTGGGAAACCTGTTCAAAAGGTAGCGACAAAGAGACAAACAGGAATTGAAATTTAGGGTGTTTCGTTTCGCTTGAGATCATCAGTCATTGTATATAGTTACCTTTTTTTTTATTAAATAGGCCTGTATTATTTCTTGGTATCTATGAACCAAAGATAATCGATAATACATTTATTTTCTTATTAAAATATTTGTCTGCTTCAGTAACCATCAGTCAAATCGTTTTGCTATAAGTATGTTATATCTTAGATCTACTGCGATATACTGGTTTAATAAAATCATGTTCATAACGAAATGTTGTATATTCCCTCATTGACATTTGATCATCGCTTCATTGCTCACAACTTCACTATACCATTCCATTCTCTCTTCCTAGAGATCATTTCATAAAACTTGACATCACAGATGAAAAAAATATCTAAAAAAAATAAATCATCATTAATGTTCGTGAGGTAAGCTTTATTTAAGGAGAATATGGACACCGTTTAAACAGCAAGTAAAACATGTGAAACATGCAAGTATAACATGTGTACCTTAATCAGAACAAAATGCTCATATAAACACAAAAAGGATAAAAGAATATTTTTAAAAATCAAAAGTCACTTGAGGTCATGTTGCAGATACCGTATCAAATAATCCAAAAGACAATCATCTGTATTAACTTTATTCACCTGAACGTGGGTTAAGAACGGAATCCAAAGTCTGACAATTGTCAAATTCATTCCAACTTCAAATTATCGAATTTAAGGGAATTTCCCCTACGGCATACGACGATGACATGACATCGTAACTTTTATGGAATGCGGCTCTAATTCATCTCCATATTTTTGCAGGTAATAACGTTATTAGATTTCTATTCATAGTGGGTAACTTATCAAATTGTCTCGAACATTTTCACCGCGTGCCACTGCCAATTTCTAAATGAACAGTTTATGTTGAAGGATGGGCTGGGCGACGGGTTCGTTTCTTTATGTGTACACGTGTTTTGTCTGTCCGAATCATTTTCTAATTCTCAAAATAGAAATCCCCATCCCCTTTAAGAGATAATAAAACCAGTGCGGCGAAGGTTGGAAAATAACTATTAAATCAAAAGAGATCATCATATTCGCATTATGGATTTAATATGTGATTAAATTGTGACGTCAAACTTCAAAGTGTTGATATGATTTTGTAAGCACAGGCTGAGAAAGTAACCATAAATTCTTTACTTTCCACATTTCCTCCAGTTCACGTAGGGGGGGGGGGTGATATGATGGTATTTGTGCAATGTTCCAACAATAGATGCAGCCGTGGTCGAGTGCGCCAAGGTAGCATGGTCCCGACCCAAAAGACCGGGGTTCGATCCCTTTGAGCAAGGGGTATTCATTTTTTATACTTTATTTCCACATCCCGACTGACAAAACTATTTTATCCTACATTGAAATAAATGTAAATGCTACAGGCATTGCAGAGATGTGCACACTTTTTTACCCATAACAATGACCAGTGATTTCATAACTCAATAAAATTATTAAAGTATAAGGATACAAGGTAGCATCAATAAACTGTTAAAAAACAACAGCAACATGTGCTTTAATCAGACTATGACAATACAAAAGTATGTGAATTTTGATAAGGCGCTGACATGCAGACCATAAGAACTCCCCCCTCCCCCCAAATAGAAACTATTGTTAATAAAGGAATCTGATCTGAAAAACATAAATGTTTCACTCTAAATGATGGTGGAGATAATTAAATCAGTTGAGAAATATATCGTTATATTGGCGATCAAGGTGTTTATTATTAAGTAAAGTTTGGCTAAATATTGCATATCTCATCACAATTCAACACGGTATAAAATGAAAGGAGGAAAGGTAATCGATTTAACATCCTTTGTTTGCATGGGATAATATGTCTAACTTTACTTTAGTGTCATTTGATTCACTGGATTTAAGAATTTGTTTACCAGAAATTTTGCCTGTATGATTATGAAATATCATGGACCTATCAATTTGAATATACATTTTATGAAAAAGAATCGTTTCACGTCATTGTATATAAAAAGTCAAATAAATTGGGTCTATGGTTGAATTAACTCGTTTTTCATCATCAATTAAAAAAAGAAATCATCAACACAAAGTGTTCGACAAATTAGATTCTATTTTTAAGAGAAATCTGTTAAATGTAATTATATTCATGATGATAAGATTATTCTAAGAGGGAAAAACATGAATAAATTTTGACAAAAGTTTGATACAAATTTGCAAAAATTTCACTCCACTTGTGCAATAAAAATGATAGACTGATATGATTTATCCTCTTCGATCTTCTTCTACACCTAAACCTACATAAAACTTAGCCATATGAATAAAATGTAGCCAAGGGGAAAGACATGTATCCTTATGATGGGTAAGAAGTGGATACTTATTTTATACATTTCCCATGCGAAATGGCATGACTGGCGCAAAATCAACAAAGGCGTAAATTGGAAACATGTTTTACAAGGAGGTATATATTGACGCGTCTTCACTGCCAAGATTGGTGTTCTATCAGACTGTAGTATCATAAAAAAAATCGCAGGGCAGGGCGACACCCCCACTTTTTCTTATATTTTAAAAATGGTGACAAAATAAAATAATATGCGAAAATGTGAAAAAAGGCAGGAAAGGAGAGGGGAAAATAGCATGAAAAGAGTATTTGGGGGTTGTTTAACTCTATAATCCTTTATTCGATTGTGAAAAACGACCTTTAAGTCATGTAGCCCCCCCCAAAAAAAAGGCGGCCCATGTAAAATACCATTGTAACACCCCCTTCGGAATAAACATCCAAAACTCCCAACTTCTTGGTTGCAGAAAGCATCACACAAAAAAGAGAAAAAAATCATTTAAAAGAAATAACAGAATTATAATTGCACTGAATACAGAATGCTTTCAGCGTCAATTCGGGCAACGATCTTTATCTCTGATGTTGGAATCTGCTCAAAATACACTGAAAAAAAGTGAAAAGAATAGTCAAGGATAGAGGGAATTACATCATGTACATGTATGAAAAAGAAACATACCTGTATTATTGGATGAGAAAGGGAGAAGGAATGCGATTTTGGGACAGATTTTTAGAGGCAGGATTGGTAGTTCAGAAATTGAATTATGTCTAACATTCCGAACTTACTTGCATAGGAATGAAGTATGCTTTTTGTTTATGATATTTTGTTGAAAGAACAATGATCGGCATTGTAGCTCCAAAGAAACATCATATTATATAGATCTCTCTGAGACATATAGAAACATAAAGATGGATAGATAGATAGATAAATAGATAGATAGATAGATAAATAGATAGATAGATAGATAGATAGGTAGGTAGATAGATAGATAGATAGATAAATAGATAGATAGATATGTAGGTAGGTAGGTAGGTAGGTAGATAGATAGATAGATAGATAGACAGACAGACGGATAGATAGATAGATAGATAGACAGATAGACAGACAGACAGACAGACAGATAGATAGATAGATAGATCATGTAGATAGATAGATAGATAGATATGAAGTCTATACATCACCGCCATCACTACTTCTTCAACAACAAATACTACCAATACTTCTAGTACTTCTAGAAGTTCTACTGCTGCTGCTGCTACTTCATGCATACTTTACGTGCTATAGCTATTACTTACAATTTTTGCTAAAAAAATGCTCATTATTTTTTTATCTATATTTAACGAAAAAAAGAGGACAGTTTGCCATATACACTATAAGTCTATCCCAAGTCTGAAAAAGAAAATCCATGTCAAAGTCACTCATAAAATCTCAAAAGGGTAGGGCTATAGTTATCAACACTTTAAAACAGTCGACCATGCAAGCACCCCTCATTCTCCGTAATCTTATATCCGACTGCGGTATTTCAATATTTCCTACCGGTATTACCTTGCATATTATACAACGCTTTAATACCTATATTCATCTACCTGGCTATGCTGATGTTAGCTAGTTTAGTAAGAGGAAAGTAGGCATGTTTTATACAGAACAATATGCCTAATAATGTGAGGGGGTTTTTTATACAAATTTCAACTTTAAAAAAAAAATACTTAAACAAATACATTCGGTTTACGTATCAGTAGCGGCATGAGCCAGATTAAACATAAATTTGTGAAAGATTTTCACAAACTATTCGAAGAATGTTCTCATATTTTACACTTTTCCCTTTTCCTTTTCTCTCTTTCCTTTTCTTGGCCGTGAATCTATTGAGGGCCATGGTCCCTAGCCCCCCCCCTCCACCTCACCATACATACGCCAGGAATGATATATATAGACGGAAATTGTATTTTTATATAGGCCTTATCAGTAGCATTAATAATAAACCAATCATTAAACCAATAAAAGTTGCAATTAGCATAATAGAGAATACAAATTTTACCCAACAAACATGCATGTTCCTTTTTACACAATATTGGGTAAATTTTTACTCAATCTTTTTAGAGTGTATTAGGCTAATGTTTATTAATATTTTTTCTAATACAAAAGATAGATTTATCTGCGCCAAACCCTTTCAGCAGTAATGTATATATATTCTTCATGTTCTTAAAAATGTTTTCCAATCTGGAAGCATATCAATGTTTTTTTAATGACATTATGTGGTTATTCAATTATGATAAGCTCGATATCAGTTACATTATACCTCACATTAAAAACGCCGTTCAATTTTATTTATGCAACGCTGTTTGCTAAAGTTGTTTATCATGTTTATACAGTTTAAACAACTGTTTAAAATCTTAGTTTTATCTTTGATATTTAATTCTCAATAATGGCTCTTTGAACTGTTAAATAACTTCTGCAATCTCAGTTCAATATAGTAAAGAGTGTTGTATAAATTTCAAAACTACGATTTTACTGTGTCGTATTAAGGATTTCAGAAGCATGCATGGTTAAAATTTACACAATTTCATTTGTACTAAAAAAATGATAGCTATTCGTTAAGACAGACAGACAGAAATATACAGGGATAGAGTTCGAGAGCGACAGAGACAAAGTATAATAAAACTATATTTAAAAAATATAGAGAGAAGAAGAAAGAGAGAGAGAGAGAGGGAGCAATACAAAATGGTGATGGATAGATGGGAAGAAGAGGGAGAGGGGAATGGGAGAAAATGATGACTGCATAAAATATTCCCAATAGGTGTGGAGGTGGGTTTGTATCAATATTAATATAAGACCAGGTGAGATTTGAGAAAGCCTATATCATAATCTCTATTTCCGGCCGATATCTCGATAAATTACGTTCGTATTCCTAGGTAAGGTGTAAAGTATTAAATCGATATGATTTCATATTTTTAACTAAACATTGCAAGACTTGTAGACATATGGCGTTATGTATAATCAATTGTTAATTTATAATCATCAAATACAAACTCTCTCTATATTTTTTTTTCTCAAAAGGTTTGGCATTAAGGTGAGATTTTTTGGCATGCTTAGGCAACGTCTCTTTCTCTACCCAACAATGACACGTCGAAAGGTGCGAAGGGATATAATTTGCATTTACTTTTAACGTCAATTACTATTTATTTACGTTACTTATAATTATGATATGCATTCTACAATATCATCTGATCATTTTCGGTTTGTTTATGTTAGATGATATTAGAAAAAATATACATGGAAGATGATATATCATAGAATGACGTTTTTACAGAAAACGTGGTCGTCCTACGTAGAATATTATGATGAAATTTTTATAGATTTAGTAATCAATTATCTAGTGGCAGTTAGGTATGGACAAACTCGAATTATGATATTTCAATAGAGAAATAATTTATCGGAACAGTTCTTTATTTACGAAAAACCCGCCAATCGTCATACTGACTCAAGCCTAGATATAATCTAGCTATTATCTGTTAGTATCCACCATTTTCACACATCGAGATAATAAAATGTCTTTCGGTCGAAATGTTACACTGTTACTCGATCCCAAATTTAGATTTGGTTATTTTCGGCAGTACAAAACGGAACAAAGTGGAGAAAAAAGGAAATTCAGCTCAAAATGTTTTGATTCAGTCTAAACCATGAAATCTGATGACTGTTCCGAAAAGGGGATATTTTGAAGTATTAAAATAAGAGGAAATATTTTCATAAGACAGCTGGAGACGAAGACTATTCCCAGGAGAGTGTGGTATCGATAGGTGGAAGCGGTTATCCGGACTTGTACAAGTCAATTATAATCGGAGAGAGCGTTGCCCCGTGTCAAAAGTATCGCACGCACCAGTAACATATACAAGTCAGGTAAAACTAGTTTTGAGAACGACGACCAGTGGTATTCAGATGGGGGCTTGGGGCTCTTGCCCCCCCCAAAAAAAAACAATCACGACCGAGAAAAAAAAGGGAAAGGAAAGAAAGAAGGGTAAAATATTATATCATTCTCTGAAAATTATGTCAAAATATACAACAAAATTGGATATTTGTGAATAAATATGTTGAAATTTTTGCTCGCTCGCAACCTTTTATATCATTTTTTTGCGAAATGCTAAATCAAACCTCTCAAAATTTTAGGCTCATTACGCCACTAACAATAAAGATTATGATGACGTTGATGGTGACCATATTGATGACATTGATGATGCATGGTAATAATAAAATCAAAATTAAAACTGAAAGAAATCATATCGATGATGAAAATCATCACTATCAGCAGCATCATCATCACCCTCCCCTTCTTTACCTGTGAAATTCTGAGGAGGTGGTCATTCCTATACCCCCATCTGTGCCCAGTAACGTCCTTATGCCTCTCACTGCTTTTAATTCCCTCTCAACTGCTCAAAATCCACTCTACGAGATTAAAGACAGATAAAAAAGAGCTACAAATTAGAAAAGGAAAGTTGATGGTTTTGTACGTACACGACCGATTCTTGTCACCTGCGAAATTGAGCGAGGAAAATCAAATCGTGTACAAATTAAAATCGCACGGTATGAGGACTCAATCAACGCTTTAACCTGAGAGCTTGTTCTATCAAATTACCAACCTTTATCATAAACTAAAATCATTTCAAACCTTCCGTTGTTCGTATCTGATTTTTCGTGCGAACCTAAACCGCATCCCCGTCCCCTTCTCAATTTGAAAATGTCTTGTTCAAGACTCAACGTATTCCTATGATTAGTTTTGTGTTCCTTCTTGGATAACTATTTTGGGACAAAAGTAATAAAAATACCTAAATTTCAATGGTCATTCTTATGTCTGGAAACAAAGCAAGCCAAATAACTTCCGGTTTGGTACAAATAACGAACACTTACCAAAAACTACATCTGAGCAGCAGGTATTGATGAATTTCAAGATCGGAGGTATATCATGTAGGCCTATGTTTGAAATGAGCTGTCTTAGAACTGTAGAAACGTTATTTTGATGCAAAATCATTGCATTTTGTATTTGTTTTGTCATTGAATACTGATCGATGCAATTCAAGCAATGTATGGTTAAGAATGCATTACACTTTATATTATACTACAATAATGTTTAAATAAGGGAGTTAATAAAGTTATTTTGTGAATACCACATCCTCACATGACATTTCTTAATGAAATATTTTACTCATAATTTAGGCCTAACTCGTAAAAAACAAGAAACCATTTCAACAAATAAATCTCCCAGGTACCTAAACTGGCTAACATGACAGAATTGGGCAAGATATCAAGAAAATATGTCTTGTTTACGCTGAAAACGAGGATTGTGCAACGTAAGATTAGCGTGTTAGCATAATTATCACAGGAATGGATTTCCTGGTCTGGAAAGCCGAGCTTGAAAATCTATAGTGGAGATTAGTAGCCCGGTCACACTTTCAACTGCAATGCAGGGCAAGCTTATTACATGTACTTGATCATTGCTATGGCGCTCCGTCTCGACGCGTCGCCACCGCGTTCACCCTAGTCTGCTGTGCAAAAGCTGCGCTCGAGAAAAGGGTCTGAATTGCAGCCTAATACAGCCTTGTATTGCAGCCTTGTGTACTCAAAGCCCTCTCGCTGCCTAGTCTACAACTGTAGACCCACATCTGCAGTGTGTGTAGCACAGCTGATTCAAGGAGTCTGCATAGCAGACTAGGTCTACCTGAGCTGCAAATGGCTCGCTACGCTCGCCCTTTTGGGCTGGTTAGCTTTGCAAACCAGCAGCAGCGCGCTTCGCGCGCTGAGTTCCCACCTCACGAGCCATTCAGAGTCTGCATAGCAGACTACTCGCTGCCAGCAAGTTTTGTATGTGCTAGTCTTTGCGTGGAGACACACTTGTTGATCAAATTTTTTTGGGGGGCGGGTGGGGACGAGTGGGAGAGGGGGGTGACTAAACGGTATTTAATTTATCCTTTTCCATGTATCTACAAGATAGCGACCCTTTTCGACAAACCTTCAAGGTATCAAGGTATATAACAGAATTAATCCCAGAGACCATGCCATTTTTCAAAACATATACGTAGGAAGAACTGAATGCTTTATTTAAAAAAAAAAACGTTTCGTGTGTTTTGATATTGCCCATATCGCAAAACTGCCCCCCCCCATTGCTTCAGAATTCATATTATGGCAATTCAAGCCGGGGTTGACGAAACTTTCAGAAGGAACGTCCTCTGCTTAACATGAAAGTATGATCGACCCCAATAGTTAAACAACGGGAAACGGCAGGGACACGTGCAACAGCGGGTGGCAAGGACTATTTGCAATGAAATGATTATTTTTCTTTATTTCAAGAATTCAAGTTTATCTAATGCATTCACATCATTTTCAGAAAGAAGAAGAAGAAAAAAATCATGCATTATCAATATTGATCACGTGTGTACTGAAGGTTTGTTTACGTCATGTGAAATATGATTTCGTTTTTCCTGGGATGGACAGAAAATAGCATAACAAATAATAAGGATTAACGGACATTCGTATAATCTCTGCTATCCTAAGCCAATGCAACATCCTTTTGACCAAAATTGGTAAAGTTCTGGCAACCCGCACCGCGAGAAGAAAAAAAATGGAATTCATGTTTACTGATAAAGCCTGATATTATAAAGGAAAATAAAACATACCGATAAAGCCTAATATCATGAAGGAAATTGAAATATGTCGTGATTATTTTTTTAATCTGAGTTAATCTCTGGGTATTGCTAATAATCCATGAGAACGACGCTAGAAAAAAGTTCATTTTTCAGGGAACAAGTGAATACCGTTAAAATTTTGCCGAAACCCTAATATTTTTATTTATTGACATGATTAAAACTTTGCGATTATTTCATGGTAGATTCCGATTCGCAAAACGATGAGCACCGATAAAGGCACCGGACACATTATTTACATTAAAACAGGTAATGTAAATCAATTTAATAAACATGATAAACTTCCCCAAACTTGACCAGATGTTTTAGGCCTATACCGTTGCAGCCATTTTCATTCCCCAACATGAGTGGTATGACCCGACTTTCTCTTATCGCACCCTTTCAAAATAGGTCGGTCTTCATTAAGTCATTTTTAGATTTAATAAGTGTGCTATTAAGATCTCATTTCAAACGCCGTTGCGATGACCCGAATATGGGTAATATTTCAATTATTTCTTTGAACTCTCGACGGGAGATGCCACACAACGCTGCCTGCCGTTGTCATAATTACAAGCGCCTTCGCCACGCCCCTCCTACCTCTTTCTCAAAAGTCTTATTTATTATTATTTTTTACTCTTGTCATGCCCAGCTGGGTCAAAGTCATCAATATAGAATGTTATTTTAACCAAATAGCTGCGAAATAGCCATATGATTCAGCAAAATTATCAAATTTAGAGACAAGGTGTGGTCATGGTTGAATTGTGTCTTACCGTATACCGTGGTCAGTTGTCTTCATGCATAGTGGTGTTGTACCTTATCTGTTCTCATGTGAGTTCATAGCAAAAAAATCAGTCAGTGAAGATATCGCGTCTTTCATTTGTAAATACATTGTTTTAGAGTTTTGTTAATTCGCAATTGTTAAAACTACCAACGGTTAAGAAGAACTGTAAAAGCTGACAGGTACCACAACTCTGTGTAAATGATTGGTCCTCGACCTAAAAACTTTTATTCCCCTCTCCCTCTCTGCCCACCTCTCTACCCCCCCCACTCACACCACACACACACACACACACACACACACACACACACGCTCTGTACTTCCGTTCGTAATGAATACGATCCCACCTTCTTCCACATTTTGGTCAAAAAGTCACTTCCACTTTGAAAACTAACTGCAAAGAGTGGTCGATCAGGTGTCTGGGTAATCCACACTGTCCGGCTTTAAACAAGATCACTTAAACATTACCCTTTTTCTAAACCTTGGATCTTAAGTGATCATGTCTCCATCTTAACTGTAAATGGTGTTAGATTGCAGTTGAGCTTCAAAGATTTCAATTAGGATGAATTAACTACTTAAGACTTTAAGAGAAATCCAATGTCAGACAGATACTGACCATGGGGTCTTAGATAACAAGGGTCAAATAACTTCAATCTAATTGGTTGACATTTTCGATACAAAACATGTTTGTGATATGTTACATTGAAGTGTAAATATGTAATAGGAGTGAGATTTCAGTCTGAAAATCTAAAATTGAGATTTTCGGCGGAAGTATTTTCTTTCTTTTATTTCTTAAATAATTAAGAGACATTTTAATAGGTTAGCAACGTTAATGGTATACTGTAGGTGTACACATTACAAAAATGGTATGCTGTGCTAACAACAAGTTGTTTGAAACTTAATACAATTGTTTAAACTTTTTCAGAATTGGTCAAACATTTTGAACAACACGTTTTTAAACAACTAGTTTAAAAATGTAAGCAATAGTTGTTAGAGTGACAGGCTTAAACAACGTGCAATGTAAAGATGAATGTTTGAAAAAAAGAGCAAACCACCCTATAAAAGGGCAGAAGAATATGTTTTAAAATAGGCCTTTTCCACCCTTTTGGCCATTTGTGTTTTTAGAGTTTGCTTCAAATTTTAAACAACGTGTTACAGTAAATATTTTGTCGATCTGAAATTGATTATCCCTTTGGATATATATCTTTGCCTTGCACGGACAACTGTGACAAACGGAGAATCAATTAGTAGTTTGATTTTCATTTCGATAACATAAATCATTATAATATGTCCACGCATAAATTCATGTATCTTATATAGTATTGACTTGAATCTTAATACTTGATCACGTGGTGCAACCGTGCAAGCTTTGCTGCGATTGCACGCTCCAGATTGGCCGCAACTTTGCTGGCGTTTAACCACCACCACACATCCTATTCCCTATCAATCATCACTCTCTTTAAATACATGATGATTAGAAAAAGGTGAATAAGTGTTTAATTCATCATTTCGTAACGAATTCAGTTTTGAGCATGAATCAGTTGAAAAATAAATCTGCTGTTTAATACTGAAATGGTTGATATAACAATAAAAATGTACGGTAAAAACTCAAGAGACTGTAAATGGTTATCCATTAACATGATTATAGTTCTATCAGCTGGATTATTTTCCTTTAAAAACTGACAAACTTATGATCACTATTTTATGTGATCATTACCAAAAATTTTACAAAGACACAGTGGCCGCGGAACGGTTTTCAGAGGGGGGGGGGGCTGCACCATGCAAAAAAAATCACAATTCTTATATTATATCTTATTTTACGTTTTTGTACACGGTTTTGGAAAAAAAGTGGGGGCTGAAGCCCCCCCCCCCCCCCCCCGCTTCCGCGGCCCCTGTGACACGGGTGTTATTGGGCAAATACCAAATAGCAATATGGTTTTATACATAATATGATTTTATAGTTTCATACCCATTAACAATATGGTTTAAATAATCCCTCATTTGAATTTAATCATAATCTGAAACATGAAGACCTAGAATTGATAAGAAGTTAATTTGATAACGGGATGTATGAATTTATTTCATTCTTAATACACGCGATGACAGACGCCACCGATCATCACCAATCACCTTAATAACGTCATCAGGTATCGTGTTTCTTTTCTTCAGTCACCCGTGAATATTATTCAAATCAAACGAAGATATATCTGCATCTATGTTATCGACATGAAAATCTCAATGCTAATTGAATCTCCGTATACCGTGGCAAAGTACTATCTGTAATACTACAGGAACAAGGAATTATGGGTAAGAAGTTCACTTAGCGCACCTGTAGATTATGCCGCCAGTTTGTGGAATGTCAGATGAGCGAGACGGGAAGGGCAAACAGGAAGGAGTTCAATATTATTACTTCCGGGTTGAAGAAGCCCTGGCTGAGCCCCTAAAAGGCAATGACCTAGAAAATGACAGACGGGTTGTAACAGAGAGAGAGACACAACACACACACCCTTCCACACCCTCTCTCACACACACCCCCCCCCCACACACACGCCGACACACACATAGAAGGATAGACAGAGATACAGACAGAAAGTCAGAGATAGGGACAGACAGGCAGAAAGAAATAGAAAGAGAGAGGAGGAGTTAGGGAGGGGGGTAACCGAACATAAAAAACGATTTCCATCATCTCACTATAACCATCTTATTCGTTTATTAAGATTTCTTGACGAATAGAGACGGAAGTTCTGAGATTATGAGAAACGCGAGAATATAAATGTCAAATATAATTGGAACACGCTACAACTTAATTTTTATATATACGATCACTTTTTTAACCAGAGGAAGAAAACGAAATGAGTAATTAAAAGTTTATGTAACCTTTATGTCACTGAAGCCAAGGTCCAAATATTTCAGCTCCGGTCACTTTCCCCTCCATCTATTTATGGCGGTGTATTCCTGCCTCTCAGAGAAAGCGATACTGACTGAAAACGTCGTCCTAATTTGTCTTGATTTCCGACATTTCCTTGAACGATTTGTTTGTTTGCTTTTCGGGTATTTCATCAGCAGAAAACCGTGACTTTGGGGAATCAATGCCATTTAAAAATACTTTCCAGAGAATTGATGGACATGGCTTGTCTTCGTTATACCGCTTCCTCGCTGAAGATTGGCGGAGATCGGCAGGTTCAGTACACTCTAAAAAAATATTTGTATTTTAGTAGCTGGTTATCAAAAAAAAATAGCTTTCAGTATCCATCTCAAATGCAAACTAACCATTTTATTTGTTTAACATCCATTCAGCAAACAATATCCACAAAGTTATTTCAAGCTTTACAAAGACTATGAAAATACTATGTTCTGTGATGTTCAAACTTTAAACCGCAGAGAAAACCCATGAATCATGTCGATGTTCTGTAACGTGAAGTTTGACAGAAATTACTAAACTTTATTTTCTCTTCATTTTATTCTATTTGAAAGAAAAAATAATATGGTGACGCGCTACAGCCAATCGCCGTTCTTGAAATGAGCAATGAGGAAATACGAGATTGGATGGAGCAATTTTCAGTCATTTGTCGTTGGTTCCACAGAAACGTCTACGTCAACAAAAAAGAGGTGGGGGGTAAAGACCAAATAAAGAATATAGAACTGTCTGCTGCCATAGAATTATAATATAACGATATCGTAGCATATAACCCGAGGCTGCGAGTTTTAAGTTAAAGAGCATCAGTATTGGCTAAATGCCCCATGTCCCATCATGCCCCATCGGCGATCATCTTTTTACGCCTACAGATTATTCAGAGGCGTTGCTAGGGTTTTCAAAGTAGGGAGGGGGAAAAGTGCAGGGCATTTTTTTTATAAATATAATCTCTAATTTTGTTTGTACTCTTGGACTCTGCAATGGTATGCACTTTGATGGTGTCAGTGGCATCATTTATTACGAATGTGGAAATAAACACTATGTATATAATTAAATAATAAGATCACGTACAGCGAAAAATCGAGCGCGATGCGCGAGCTTAAGTTCCTGGGTTCAGGGAACCACATTGCGCCCCATGCTTTCCTGAAGAATAACTTTATTCAATTATTCATAGGCCAGCAAGCGTGGAGATCAAATTGAAAGGTATGTTATTTTCAAAAGGAAACTTGGCACTCTGAACATAATAATATCGGGTAAACAGGAAATGCAGAAACGGGGGTTTGTGACACCCCTACCATACCGAAGAAAAAAAATCGGTTACTTGTCGACGGGGCAGCAGAACTCGAAAGCGAGGGAATACGCTTTTTATGGTAAAACTTTGCATTATGGAGCAGTCTAATAACAAAATGTAAAGAACATTTTGTTAAACCTTTTTTTTCAGGAAGAAAGCCTTTTCTTAAATTTAAGGGGTATACCTCCTTTGCATTTGTCTGTAATATTTTTTCTACTGATACCGACGGATAATATTTATGATTTTGATAAAATTAAATACAAATTCCAAGTATACTATAATATCAGATCAACAGATCGTGTAGTAACATCTACGACTGAATCACATCACCAATTACCATGATCACATCGTAACAAATTTCGAGGTTATACCTGTGTGTTTGATATTCTCTCTTTGAACGCCCTGGGCATTTGTGATCTTTATTTCACATCATACACGACTTGGCGTTTACCCTTGCGTTTGCTTCTGAAACTACCCTGTTTCTAATGTAACGAGCGACCGCAGCGAACGAGGAAAATCATAAGCAGTGTATTATTGAGTGTGACGACTTCGATAACGTTTATTCCGTGACAGTATCGAGTTTTCGAGTTACAAATGACAACATAAATCTTCGACAAACTACGAAGATAATGAAAATACGCAATCCCAGACAATGACGATGTTTAAAAATGAAAGATGGGGTCTCTGGTTGCGCTCAAGAGGAATCTGTCGGAAATACAAATACATGATGGATTTCGATTTCCTGGAAATTTACATCGAATTTCTGACAATCATTATTGTCAGGTTTTATATTCTGCTTTGCATCATAATGATGAATTTGCAATTTTCAGATTTTTTCTTCAACGTCTATTGTTGTGCTGAGTGCTAGTAGTAGTAATAGTATAGTAGTAGTAGTAGTAGTAGTAGTAGTAGTAGTAGCAGTAGTAGTAGTAGTAGTAGTAGAAGTAGTAGTAGTAGTAGTAGTAGTAGTAGTAGCAGTAATAGAAGTAGTAGTAGTAGTAGTAGTAGTAGTAGTAGTAGTAGTAGTAGTAGTAGTAGTAGTAGTAGTAGTAGTAGTAGTAGTAGTAGTAGTAGTAGTAGTAGTAGTAGTAGTAGTAGTAGTGATAGTAGTAGTAGTAGTAGTAGTAGTAGTAGTAGTAGTAGTAGTAGTAATAATAATAATGTAGGATATTTATATTGCGCACATTTCCACCTTGTTAGGTGCTCAAGGCGCTCCTATATTACCCGGCTAAGCTAGGCGTTCATAGCGCACACAGCTTCTTAAGGAATTACTTCCTACCGGTACCCATTTACTTCACCTGGGTCGAGTGCAGCACATCGTGGATCAGTTTCTTGCTGAAAGAAATTACGCCATGGCTGGGATTCGAACCCACGACCCTCTGTTTCAAAGTCCGAAGACTAATCCACTGGGCCACAACGCTCCACAGTAGTAGTAGTAGAAGTGGTGGTGGTAGTAGTAGTAGTAGTAGTAGTAGTAGTAGTAGTAGTAGTAGTAGTAGTAGTAGTAGTAGTAGTAGTAGTAGTAGTAGTAGTAGTAGTAGTAGTAGTAGTAGTAGTAGTAGTAGTAGTAGTAGTAGTAGTAGTAGCGGTGGTGGTGGTGGTGGTATTAGTAGTAGTATAGTAGTAGAAGTAGCATCTATTACTATTTCAGTTTTCGATCATTCTATTTTGTATCATCTCAAAGTCTTACGTGTAACGTGCCTTTCAACTTGTAAAGTTCAAGTACAATTTTTAATCATCACCTCAATCACTCAAGTGTACAGGAACTTTAAAAATCGAAGAAAAAATTCGGAGGAAGTTTGTTGATAAGGTGAATGACCATTTGGCAAGAATTTGTCAGCAGCGTGAGGCACAACTGTGTACTTTCTTCTTGGCCCTCTCGCGCGAGCCCGACACTGTATCAGCATACCCTTTCGAAGGTCTATTAAAACGACCCGAACCCAGAAAGAAGGCCTACACGTTCAGATGTTTGGTTTTAAAGAGGTACATGTAGCACAAATTGTTCCGCGTATAATCTTTAGTTGTTCTAAAGTAGGATTAAGCTAAATGGTGTTTAACAAGCATAGGTATTGCCACCTTGAATATCAGCTTTACAAGATGATTGGGAGTGACTATGTTTCAAATAATGATTTACACACAAAAAAATCAATATGTTGGCTTTTACGTAGGAATTTCAGAATAACTGACATAGTGCATATTTCATGGGTTTTGAGGACTAGGGTGAGGGGCCTTAT
This sequence comes from Lytechinus variegatus, assembly GCF_018143015.1. Taxonomy (NCBI): domain Eukaryota; kingdom Metazoa; phylum Echinodermata; class Echinoidea; order Temnopleuroida; family Toxopneustidae; genus Lytechinus; species Lytechinus variegatus. Next base: position 11,143,079 of record NC_054754.1, on the reverse strand, counting down.
TTTTTAAATCATTATGCCTTTATCTTTAATACTTAAATGAATATTGAAATACGTTCATTCATTCACGAGTTAAAACATCAAATACTAATAGCTATATGTAGACCTTAATCTTCAAATTGGCAATTTAATATCTTCAAGAATCTTGTTTCATATTCTGATATTGGTGCTTAACGTGTTGTAGCTGCAGCTCGTGCCACAGATCTTCTTGAGAAAGATATACGGGTTGCTGTCTTCACTCTGCCCCAGGTATGGCCGACAGAGCAGACAAGGCAAATGAGTGACTGAATTTAGCGACTAAATAATTCCACAGGCAAGTCAGATATACGAGCAAATCAACACCTTGGTTCTGATGGTGTCTTCAAACGTGGCAATGACCTACGAACGGCCCAGGGGCGCGATACTATCCGGGCTGACAAGACAAGTTAAACTTTATCACTGAACAACTCTCTTTTTTCACATTAAAAGTCATTGGTATGATGAAGGGTAAGTAACAGAAACAAGTATGTCGATTTATAGGGTAATATGTCCTTAACTTCATTTACATTAAAATAAAAATTCATGGACGTATTTTGCAAGGAAATAACGACAAAGTAAGATTCGTCATTACCTTATCATCTCCATCATGCCCATAGCAGATAATCAGTATCATGCTATGTCTTCGAGCAGCAAAAATATGACAGTCGTAATTGACCGAAATCAAAAGGTCACGGGTCTTTTACAATAATTTAGGATTATTTAACACCTTATTTTTAAACCACTTTTTTTCTTTATGTCTTGCTCTTTCCTTTCGCCTATTCCTCCATCTTTGTCTTCGTTTTGCCTCCGTCTTTGTCTGTTTCTTCATATCTTTCTTTTCTTCACCTCCTTTCGTTTTCCCGCTCTTAATCTTGCCCCCTCTTTTCCTCCTCGTCATTCAATTTCTTCTTCTTCATGTTCATCTTTCTTATTTAGACAATTCTTCTTGTCCTTTTCATTCTTCATATTGATCCTGGATTTCTTATTTACATCCGCTTTCCCGAACTCATCCTTCGAACTCTTTCACTTCCATTTCTTCTTCGATTCTCTTCAAACTAACCCCATGGTTTTACATGTTTTGCTTTCATTCTTTCACTCTCCCCACTGACTTTTTTTAAACGGACTGACATTGCACAGAACCCCCTCCAAAATGCTTTCCTTGAAAAATAATTTCGGTTCCACATCTTGATCGCATCAGACTCGTAAAGGAGACGTCTTCGATCATCCCAAAGTCACGTTCGTTTGCAGCTACCGATGATGTTGGACTTACATCGCGAAAGATGACATTATTTTGGTAGGAGAAATTCGGTCAAGGTCACGTGATCACTTTGGGGAGTAGACACGTGACGAGGGAAATGCGAAAACTGAGCTAAGAATTTCAACGACCTCGTTTCAAGGCTAGTTCTTCCATTTTCTGAAATTCGAATGAGGACTTGGTTATTGTCAGTTGTCGCCATTGCTGTTGATGTTGTTGTTAGCTCAAGCAATTTTCATTTTTATTTTATGCTCGTCAGGACCTTAAAGGGGAGTTCACCCTGACAAAAAGTTTATTGTAAAAATAGCAGAAAAATATTGCCGAAGGTTTGAGAAAAATTCATAAAATGATTAAAAAGTTATTAGAATTTCAATTATTTGATTTGTGACGTCATATGCGAGCAGCATTCCTATATAGCGAATGGTAAAAAATCAATGAAATGTCATTTTCTCAGAAAATTGAAAATGGTTTTCACTGTAACTTTTGTATATCAATAGACAAATCGTTTCACACCCGATCATGAAAAAAACAAACAAAATTAAGTCATCAGGAACCATACAAAATTTGAAATTTATGCATTTTATATTTCATAACACATGGGACAGCTGCTCGTTTATGACGTCACAAATCCAAAACTTTGAACTCTAATAACTTTCTTACTCTTTAACGGATTTTCCTCAAACCTTCACCAATATTTTTTACTATTTTTCTGCTATTTTTACAAGGAAGTTTTCTTCAGGGTGAACTTCCCCTTTAACATATTTTGCGTTTCATATTTGATACTGTTGGTAATTCTTAATCTTTTCATAGACTCTAAAAAAAGGTTTACCCAATATTGGGTAAAATGGGAACTTGCATGTATGCTGGGTAAAATAATATAAAATCCATTGTAAATTTTACGCAATAATGCGTTGAAATTTACCCTTTAAACAAAAACGTGCGTTTTGCCCAATGTGAGGGTAAAAATTAACAAATAGGACCTATACATGTTCCCTTTCAACCCAATATTGGGTAAATTTGTTTTGTACGCAATTTTTTTAGAGTGTAAAGGATTTTGATTGAACAGAAGAGAAAATATACTTACTTTATTGCTCACACACACACCCCACATACACCCTCTCACACACTTTTTTTTTTTTTTAAACAAGTGCACACCTTGTTACCAATTATGCATATACGTGATATAGCATTTCCATTTATTTGAAAGCAGGATAAAAGAGCATTGTCGATTAAATGCCTTGCTCACGGGCATGGGTGCCGCGGCCGGGGATCGAACTCTGGACTTTTCATGTATAGCCAGGCGCCTTAGACCACTCGGCCACGGCACACACACACACATACACACACACACACACACACATATATATATATATATTGTGAAAGAAATGAATGAAGAGAACAATATAGGCGTAGCTTCAAATCAAGATTCCCCAGAGCTATCTGCCCCTTGGAAAAATTGGTGATGCCGAAAAACTGCCTCTGCCGGGAATCGAAACCGCGCCCCCAGCTTTGAACGCCGGTGCCTTAACCACTAGACCACAGACCACAGAGACTGGTTAGTGGCTAGGGCGACCCCGATCCGATTGACCGTCAGATAGACAGATTTTCGACACCACCAATTAACTTTCCTTTGTCGGGTGTAGGTGAGTATTGAACAATGACAAGCCGCCATATGCCTCAGCTGGATCAAAGCTATTGCGAAGATACAGTATATGTATGGGAGAAAGTATACAAATATCAGGCATTATGTAGAGCAGCTTTGGCGCAACTCTTCAGGTTTTTCATTTTGTATAGTGACGCAATCTATTTTGCATTCTCAACAGCTCAGAGAGATTCCTCCTTACAACTTCATGCAAAGAATGTATACTGAAAAAATGGGGAAGCCCCCCCCCCTCCCCCTCCACTTAATGATTTAGGGGAAGGGCCAAGGGACGTTGTCAAACCTGATTATGCCATGAATCTATATGGCAAAATGACGCTCCTGGATCCGTATAGATGGGTATTTTCAGTTCTTCCCTCCTCTTTCTCCTCCTTCTTCTTCTCTTCCTCCTTCTCCTCCTCTTCATCATCATCCTTGTCATAATCATCTTTTCCATTGCCCTTCATAATCATCACATTGCCGTCACCGCGTCATTACATCAGTGGCGTACCTGGATGGCTAAATTGTGAAGTATACAGGTGCTGTTCAAGATCACAGACTACCCGTTTATATCCCTTCCCCTATCATATTCTTGTCCTAAAATGCTGATGGGATAGATAATCACATAATTCAAAACTGGGGTAAGAAAACTGAGAAGAGTGGGATCCCTTTTACCGTCCTTCCACTTGACCGTGCCCCGGGTGGCCGAATAATGAATTCGATGAGAGATGGGTTAAGCGATTGGGACAGTCTATTCACGAGGTTAAAGCACTAGTCCATCTAACGAGGCTAACTTAATGATGACAGGAGCTAGAATCATATGAATGGGTATCCAAACCGAATATCTCTTGAACTAATTAAATCCCACACATTTTGGCTGTGATTTTAAACCTGTGCCTATATATATTTGATGTTTGATTGGATGATTCTTTATTTGCGAAATGACCGAGTCCGAATCGTTTGAGAAATTCGTGAAAGAGAATCTGACATCCGAGTGAATAAACTGTTGGACTAAAATGACTCTTCTATGCATGGCTACCATAATGTTTGGGACTCATTAAATGGTTACTAGTATAATTCAAAGTAAAATTCAAGACACCTTTAAAATCAATTTTACAGCTTTCAAAAAGATAGCACTCGCCGCATCATCTTCTTTTTCTTCTTTATAGATGGCGGGGTGAAGCCGGAACGAATTCGTATCGTATGGCTAGAGTTTCAGTAGCTATAGGCCTAGTGCCGAGACAGGACCCCAAATGAGAGATGAGAGATTTGATTTTAGTTCATTTTAAAGAAGGTCGGATCATGTAGGTTACAGTCCTCCTATAGTCCTCCTATATATGAATTAGATAGCTCGGGATCGCGAGCCTTTGGTAATTGGTAATTGAGGGCCATGGACAGAAATGCGCCATCAAATACATAATAAGGAACAGTGGTGGAGGCAAAAGAGTAGAAACAACGGGAACAATCAGCATCAGCAAGATCAACACAAGGTAGTTTTCGCATTAACTACGGGGAAACTCTGTACAACGCACCAATTCCTTTGAAAATGCAATTTAAATCACAATGGAGAGCTGAAAGGCTATTGTCAAAAGTTGGTAGCCTGTGACAGCAGATCATCCGAAGATTTTCACCGCCAGACGAAGAATTGCAAATAATGTCGTTGTCCAGAGTCAAGAGATTCCGATGCTGTCCCGGTCCACCAACTTTCGACAAAAGCCTCTCAGCTCTCCATTGCGATTTGACTTGCATTTTCAAAGAAATTGGTGCGTTGTAGGGAGTTTCACCGTACTAAATGCAAAAAGTCCGGCTTAGCAAATACAATGAACGGCAGCCAGGAGGGCATCGGTGAAATACTTCCAGTCAAAACCCAATTGCACCCCTGAAATTTAGAAGACTGAACAATATTTTGCGAATTGGAAATAGGGATGAATGATATAGGCTAAATACTGCCATAAGCACCCTATTTAAGCAGCGAGATGCTCTAGATAACTACTTTCCACTTGCTAAATTAGAAAAAAGCTCTCTTTCGTTTGATAAGCTCCCTCGCATATAAAACATAGCAAGGGAAAATGAGTTAGAAACATCGTCCTCCTAATTCTAAAATACTGGTGTTTCCACTGAAGATTTGAATAGTCGGGAAAAAAATAATTGTAAAAAAATATGTAACAGTAACCATGGTAACAAACAGAGGAAACGTCAACGACAAATGATATATAAAACAAAAACAGGACAACATAAATATATCAGCTGTCAATATTTGATCACATATAGTGGAGGGAATTAAGTTTTCAAAGGTTTCACCTTGGTCTTCGGGCTTCACCGATAGGCACCTCGGTGTGACCATGTTCGTTTTATTTCCTTTAACAAAAATGCAGTTAAATAATATGTATGACAGGTATCCGATCAAATACTAGAGTTGCCTATGCATGGCGAAATGAGGCGCAGTGGCCGAGTGGCCTAGGCTGCTCACGAGACATTTGAAAGTCCGGGGTTCGATCCACGGCCACGGCACCTATGCCCGTGAGCAAGAAATTTAATCGACAGTGCTATCTTAACCTACATTAAAATAAATGGAAATGTAGTATGCGTTCTTGGTAACTAGGTGTGCACTCCTTAACTCTTTGCTCGCCAAGGACCTAATATCTCCTCTGCCACATTAATTTTAAGGTGCAACCCAAAGAGGGGTTTTGCATGGACTTATGCTAATTAAGCTCCCAATATCTTTTGATTGGTTTATTGTAAAGAAAAGCTTTGTGTGTACACTGTACAATGCGATGCACATAGGCCTACCACTATTGTGCATGAGTGCACATGGACAATAGACTTAATTTAATGCACTCTGTGTGAACTGTGACTTGAGTCGTCCTTGGCGGTCCACTGTATGTGACTCTAGTCGTCCGTGGCGGGCAAAGAGTTAAACACTTGTTAGAAATACTCCGAGAGTCCAAGAGTTCGTGCAAAATCCCCCTTTAGCCTTTTCCTCATCAGTAACAGGTTATCAATCAAAATATCCACCCACGTGATCACCTATCAGGTGACATCCCTCACATTCTCCATGTTCACAAATATCAAATCAATCATGTATCATCCGGATGTCATGGGAACTGCCTCGGAAATATGAAATTTATTTGCACGCTATTTCCCAACTTCTGGTCATAAAATTTATGCTTTTCAAAGTAATGCAGACCTAGATATTTTCAGTTTTCTTACCAAATATTTTAGAAACGGGATAGGACAGGTAATAAAACAATCCGTAGGTATGAGAATGATTTACAAATAACACGAGTATGGAAAGCTAATTGTGATGTCTATATGTGTATACATTTTGGCAATAATGGACTATGTTCAATATCCTTGATGAAAATAATAATAAATTGTATATGCATTAAGGAAGTTCTTCATTTACTAAGCCAAATTACAGATTCAGCTGATGAGATTTAAAAAAATATTTAGAAATCTATTTGGCTTGCCATACGCCATTCATCAAGTTTATCGGGAAGGTCTCACATTGTTTTCTTAAGTTAAAAGAACGTGAGTCTTTCTTACGCACCATCTCTCTGTATCCCTGATAAAAAGCTTTTGAGAGGATGTATCAGAAGGATGCTATTCGCACAGAGATTCGTAGCCCCCTCCATATCAATTTCCGACCAATAAATTCTGATTCTATCGGGGGGTTGCTTGCAATTGAGCGTGAAAGACAATCTTCTTCATACTTCGATTCGAAATATAGCCATTACTGCAAACGTGGGATTTGGGAATGGGAAAATGGAAGAGGTCTAGAAATGTGATGTTATGTATTCTGTTCTTCCGCTAGCATTTCTGAAAATTGTGGTCCTTTGACATTTTTTGTTGGTAGCAAGACTTGGAAAATGCATGGATAGTTTTATCATTTGATTATATTTTCAATTTTTGTTAACACCAGTGTCATAATCACATGTAATTGGTTTGTTTTATTAGGAAGAAAGAAAAGTGAAGAGAAAAGCGGTGCCATTTTGTATTTCTTTTTTAACCCATTCACTGATTTAGGGTGCGGTGTATGCAAGGTTTCTTATTCTAGGGAATTATTCTATTCATATTTACCTCAGTCCTTGAAATTTATTAAAAACATATTTTTTATTGGGAAATTTATTGAAGCTATATATCTTTTGATATGATTTATCTATTGTGGACGAAATCTCCAAGAAAAGTGTGTGGAGATCCGTAAATGCATGCGTATAATTAATCATAAAATATAGTGACAGTTACAGAGAAATGAAGAAAGAAAGGATGAGGGTAGAGAGAGAGGGGGGGCGAGGTTAGGTGATGGCAGGCAGTGAGACCGTAAAAGACTCCATTATGTCATAAATGTCCAAGATATTTTACGTAATAATTCATCTGTGAAATGATTGACTTTTACAGAGAAAATAAGTTTCTTTGATAATCTCGTTCTCCTCACATCAACAGACATTTCTTGCAACCACAGTACATTGAGTCTAGCGCCCCCATCGCTACATACCATTCAAACACATATCAGGCATGACCAAGTTTTTCCAATCAAGATGGCTTTTCTCTATCCTCGGCTTTCCACGCATTGATCATGTTGATAGCAATTTCTCTCATTTTTTTAATAAAAGCGTTATCATAAGGATATTCTGTCACTTGGTATTTTCTCTTTATTTGTTATTTTCAAATTATCATCATTCCGTATCAAAGTGAAAAGGTAACGACTAACGAGAAGGAATTTTATGGTGACACCTCAAAATGTGTGACTGGTGAATAATGAAAGTCATATTCAGACATAAATGGGATTAAGACCAGTTGCAAGAAGATAATTAGCTTTGGTGACTATCCCGAAGGAACGAAGGGGGGGGGGTATCCCCCTCGAATTTCGAATTTTGTTTAGAAACCTATAGCTGACTGTCGATTCGTCCCCCATGTCCTCCCCCCTCCCCCATCTTTTAAAGAAATCTAAAATCTCACGAAATCGCCAAGCTTGATGTTTGGAGCATTCTCCGTCTGTTGGCCTGGCTAACTACTTTCAAGAAATGATTAAGTTATCCCTCATTTTCTAACTTAATTTACGAGTTCATTCATTATATATATATATATATATATATATATATATATATATATATATATATATTTAATTATGATAATGCTTTAAACTTAGTCTTTTTTATTCATTTATTTCCACATTTCATAAAAGAGAAAACAATACAAACAGTGCATAGATGGTCCCACACAATATTGAAGAATATATACATATAAACATTCCAATGCAAAAAATACATTAAATGAAACAATAGACTGAAATCTAAACAATGTTTATTTACAAACAGGAAAGAAGAGATTGAAGCAGTATATGTAAATGCGGGGATCATTTAAAAATTTTAAAAACTTAATCAAAAAACTTAACATAATCCCAATTTTGTCAATAAAAAGTTTGAGTTTTGCAGAGAAAGACTGGAAATAAATGTACTTGAAGTGACTTAGTCTGGGGAATTAAAGTTTTTACAGAAGAAATGTTTTAAGTTTATATTTAGATATATTAAGGTATAATTGTGCTTTTTTACATATTCAGGAAGACTGTTACAGAATACAGGACTGTTATTAGTAACTGTTATTGATTTTCGAGATAACGATAATTTCCCACATGTAACACTGTAATAAGATTTCCTTCTAGTATCATAATTTGCAATAAACATTTTACGGTTTGCGAATACTGTGTTGTTGGTCTGTTTTTTTTATTATTGACATAAATGTATTTTTGTGTAGATTTTACTGGATCGGACGATTTTTTTTCTCTCCCTTACTTTATCAAAAAACGTGCTCATTTTTTTCGTCTCATACCAAATGTCAAGGATTGAGTGTTTAACATAAAAATCGCATTCTGTCCAGCTAAATGTATGTGAGGATTTAGGTTAATCGGTGTTGGCGGAAAGGTCATAAATTAACAGAATACAATCAATTTATCATCATAATCGCATCCTTGATGTTCGGCATACCTCAGTCTGGATATCATTTACTGATCAAATATAATTGAAGAACACCGTGAATTAGGAATTTATTTTTCGATACACGAAGATATCAAGGAAAAAATGAACTACAAAGAAATATTAAGTAAAATTAAAAAATTATTTAATTGGTGGAAGCAACGCGATTTAACATTAATGGGAAAAATTCAATTAATGAAAGTATATGGCTATTCCAAATTGATATATTTATCATCATTGATGCCAGTTCCAGAGTGGGTACATAGTGAGATTGAAGAAATAAGTTTTGATTTTTTATGGAAAGGTAGAAACAAAATAAAAAATACCATAATAACTTTAGACTATTCGCAAGGGGGGCTCAAAATGATGAATTTCAGACTGTTTGTGAAAGCACAGAGAATAATGTGGATAAAAAGGCTTGTTACAGGAAAACAAGGTATTAATTGGAAAAAATACTTCAAATATTTGATGAGACCAATGGGAGGTAATTTGATTTTTTATTGTAACTATTGGGACAAGAGTGTGAATATTAAGCTACCTACCTTCTGTCGAAGTTTAATAGAAACATGGACGGATATGAAAAATTATGTTAAAGCAGAAGAGAATTACAAGGGAAATGAAATTTTGTACAACAATAAATATATTCAGCTGGATGGCAAAACATTATTTGATGAAAATTTGTTTTTGAAAAATATATATCGACTTCACCATATTTGTGATGAAAAAGGGTTATTGAAAAAGGATGCTTATTTTATTTTAAAGGGTTTAAGTAAAGAAGAAATTACAAAAATTGGAAAAATATATTCAATAATTCCTCATGAATGGAAAAGAAACGTTCAGCCGGAAAGGAAGTCTATCCACTGTGGCCTCAGCCTAGAAATAGTATTTACAAAGAAAGTTTATAAATTTGAAGAAATAAATGCAAAAATGGTTTATAGAAGTCAAATTAGCAATAATGTAGAAATTAGCTCTGCTTTTTATAACTTAATGGAAGTTTATAATATAACAGTTAAGGAAGTGGAAAAGATTTTTGTTCGACCAAGGTTGTGCACATTAGTTTGCAAATTGAGAGAGTTTCAGTTTAAATTATTGTATAGAATAGTCTATACGAACCATCATCTACACATATTCAAACTTCGGATAAATGGGTTGTGTTCATATTGTAATACTTCAGAAGAAACATACCAACATGTATTTTTTTAATGTAATATAATTAAAAGACTGTGGGAGAAATGTGCTGATAAATTAAACTTACCGTTTCTTAGGAGAATATCTTGGAAACAAATTCATATTGGAATAAATGGGACTAATGTAAAAACAGAACAATTATTAAACCACATTATGATTTTGATAAAATTCATGATCTTCCATGGTAGGGAAAAGGGGTTACCTCCAAATGTAAAGGAAATTAGAGATAAATTAATTGAAAATAGAAAAGAAGAGAAACGGCTTGCAACGGAAAGGGGAACCTTGGCATTTCATTTAAGAAAATGGGAGCACTTTGACGAATCAGCCTCACAGTCTTCCACCACTTAGGTTTTTTTTTTTTTTTTTTTTTTTTTTTTTCTTTATTACCATTATTATTATTCTTTATTTGTAGTTTATGGGGGTAGGAGGGTTAAGTGTAGCTAAGGGTCTGGTTTTAAGTTGTGTGTATGTTTTTTTATTAATATAACTTCCTCATTAATCAGTTTGATTGAAGAGTATGGAGAATTTTGAGTTTTATATACAGATTATAAGTTTATTTCTGTAATTTAGATTTTTTGCTGTTGTACCCGGATTCTGTTCTGTATTTATCCCTTCGTGATTATAAGTTGTTAAAGAAATGTGAGCAGATTAATTTTAAGTTTACATTTGAAATTCATATATATTCCTTTTCTCACCATGTTAAATGTTAATGTGTTAACTTGAAACAATTAAGTTTTAATGATGTCATGTTATATATATATATATTATATTTTTTTTTTACATGTGATATGAGGAAGAAAAAAATATGATTTAAAACAAAAAAGTGAACATGACCCAACCCCAGGGCCTCGTTGCAGAAAGACTTGCAATCAAACGCAACTCTAAAACCATCGCAACTTGATTTTCAACCAATCAACAACGCGTATTTTGGACTTGCGATTGATTTTTAACTTGCGTTTAAACGCAACTCTTTCTGCAACGGACCCCTGGGGCCCGTTGCAGAAAGAGTTGCAATCAATCGCAACTCTAAAAATCATGCGCAACTTGATTTTCAACCAATCAACAGCGCGCATTTGGAACTTGCGATTGATTTTTTGACATGCGTTTAAACGCAACTCTTTCTGCAACGGACCCCAGGTCAGCATGCCACCACTCTTCCATCTCTGCCCCCCCTCTCCTCCCCTCTCTCCGTCTGTCTGTCTCTCTCTCTGCATCTTTTTCTTTCTTTTTATTTTTTCCCCCGGCGTGTTGCATGAAACTTGCGATCAATATTGCAAGTCCATTTTTGGTCCCTAGATCAATTATAATTATATCTTTCAATTCATTTTTTAAAAATGTGATTGGTTGTTCATCTGCTCTTTGGCAAATGAATGAAATCTGATTTGCTACAAGGAAAAGAGAGCAATCAATTGTAAAATTGCAACAGAATGTTTGCAATTGATTGCAAATACATGTATTTCCTTGCAACACCAAATATCTCTCTGTTCTATGTCTGTATGTACCTCTCTCACTTGTTCTCTGTTTGTTTTCTTATTATCTTATAAAGCTTATTTTCTTTTTTCCCCCATCTATCTCTCGGTTTTTCTATTCTCCCCCTCTCTGTATCCATGGACGTAATACTCCAGGGGTGACACGACAATTTCTCATGCGACATTTGCTCGGGTTTGATATCTCAGTGGGAATATCAGGGATGTAACAGATTTTTCGGTTCAGGATAATGCAAAGATAAGCATTAAAATTTGTTTAGTTTTGGATGTAAATGGAACCGTAAATGCCTGGGATGGTCATCGATATGTATTATTTACCGTAGATCGAAACACCCTTTTTTTTATTCCCTACCCCCTCTCTGTTTTTTCTGTCTGTCTGTCTATCTCCCCCCCCCCTCTCTCTCTCCATTTGTCTGTCTCTGTCTCCCCATCTTAATCCCTCTCATTCTCACCATTTACCCATCCCTTAACAAGTCTCTGAATATCCCCTCAGTGTCGAGATCATGAAAAGGGCCGGAAATTGCTACCATGTTCAGTGGGTGAATTCGAAGATAAACTATGTAACTGGAAACAGGACGGTAACATTGAACGCAACCCGGGGTCTGCCGGCCCTTGATACGGTTATCCCACGAGGATCACGGGCATGACCGTGATGGGTGACATGAGAATCATACACCGTGCCGTGAATAGATCGACGCCCTCGGCCGTTATGTTGCAGGTGGATGAAGACAGACATGATGGCACGGTCACATCGGCCAAAGGGAACCAGTTCTAACACAAGTTATTACGATATTTCCAATGGGGTACCAATGGTTGGTTTGGAGTCGGTTTCGTTGGTGGGACTGGATCTTATTAGTGAGAGATAGAGTAGGGGAACGTCAGAGAAAATAGGCATGATAGAGGGAGAGGGAGTAGGATGGGTGGGGCGGAAGAGAGATGATGAGGATGAAGATGATGACGACAAGGAGGAAGAGGACGACGACGACGACGGTGATGATGTCGATGGCGATGGTTCGATGATGGGAATACAAGGCATTGGGGATGTGAATGAGGTTTAGGAAAGGGATGTTGATGGTGATGACGATGATGATGATGATGATGATGATGATAGGAATGTTGAAGTAATGGTGACAGAAATACTGGTGAGGTTCTTCATGAAGATGACGAGGATGAGGAGGCTGAAAAGAATGTATATGTGTGATGACCATAATGATGATGATGATGACGACGACGATGATGATATTGATAATGATGGTGGTGATATGATCATGATGATGGTGCTGATGATATTTTTTCTTTTAATGACGCGGATCACATCGAAAATGGCAGCGGTGGTGGCTGTGATAGTGGGGAGTCCACGGGATGAAGAAGAGTTTAGCAGAGGGATGTTGAAATAGTTGATGAAATAATGTTGAGATTCTCCATAAATGAGATGAGGACATGGATTAGGAGGGGGGGGGGGGAGAAGAAGAGAAATAAAATATAGGAAATCATCATAATTATGATGATGATGATGATGATGATGGCGTCGATGATGACGAGGACGATGAGTTTTCGGAGGAAACCAATGTGACAATAGTCGTTGGTATGAAGATGAACACCGTAAATGTTGATACATGTATGTCGGTCAATCCTCAAACAAGCATTTACATTGTTTGAAGCAGGTTCAGTTTAAAGTTATAAGCAGTATGTATAAATATGAACGTGTTGGTAATCAGGCCGGTTGCCATGCCGCCATTGGAGCCATAACTCCATCAACGAGCAAGAACATGATGATTCGATTGATCCTAGTCATGATGGTTATAGATCATAAAGATGGTTCGAATTCTCAAAAATGATTAGACTTCCTCGTTTAGATAAATAAACAAATGTGAGATCGGGCGAATCCAACAACGTAAAAGGATTCAGGTTGTACAAACGACTTGCGTCAATGCAGCAGTATATGCTTTGTGTGCGGAATAAATAATTATACTGGAATTGTAAATACATAAAAATAGTAAATGTACATGTATATTCCTTTCATGTAATGTTTGGAGGATTTTTCTTTTTCTTATAAAAGCTAGAGAAAAATACGGAAAGGAATATTAACCGGCCTTCACCCGATTTCATCCGGTCCGACAAAATTGCCTTTTCAGACAAAGTTCGACTTTTCAGAACTGTGGTATTTTCAGCCCTGCCATATTGAACTCAGGATAGAGCGTTTCGTTTATGAATATGAATAATTCCTAATATTAATGTTGTAATGATGAACGAAGGCATTATATTGGATTATTTCAAAGTATTTCAACGATCTCCGATTACGATAAGAATCCTAATAAACTCTGGTTATGAATTAATTCCATTTTTACACTCTTCAATTATGTATTTATTCTTCGTTCACACAAGATTTTTTTCATCTAAAATCTTAAGGCGTATCCTGCATGCTGATTTATAGAGCCCTTTATTGTCAATATCGTTTATTTTTTTCATTTGTTTATTTATTCATCTATTTATTTATTCATACATCGATTTTTTTTTAGCTTGTATTTTTTTTTCAATTTATTTATTTTTTTTCTTTGTTTATTCATTTGTATCTATTTTCATTATTCATTATTATTATTTTTTTTTTTTTTTGGGGGGGGGAATTTCCCTTCTAACCTGTTATTTGTCCCCCCCATGGTATATCATGCATTTAAGCTGTAACCAAACTTTGCATTACATGCATTATTTTTTCGAACATAACGCGACAGGTGGCATTCCCATGCATAATGAATAAAGGAAGCGTTTAGGAAGCATATGATTATGTTATACCTTGGTCACATTTGATCTGCGGCGGCCGTACGGCGAGTCGACAACAGCCGTTTTATTAATTTCAGTTCAAACCACCTATATGTAGTTGGTACAAATAATGTTGAAACGGCTGTTTTCGACTCGCCGTACGGCCGCCGTAGAGCAAATGTGACCATGGTATTACTTCATGTAGACATTCGGTGCTACATTCACACCAACGCAACCGACCCCAGTCCGATCAAAGATTTTACGTTATTACCAATGGCAAAATATCGATCGGTTTGGTATTGGAAACGTTCGTGTGTCCATCGCTCCACCCAGGCATCTATTCATCACATGTCTCTAATAGTACCCATCTCTACATTATGACATGGTCAAATTGTCACTTCTTATCTCGCTATGTGTTTGATATATACATTAGGGCCAATCACAACCGATTCACCAATTTTAATTTGGTCTGTATATTCATCTGAAAGTTTGAAGTGAAATAAATCGATCAATCAATCAATCTCTCTATTATTTTTCACCTTCTTTCCACATGCAGGTGTGATGTACATGATAAACCCAGTAGAATCCGTGACCAACCATTTCAATTTGACGCGGAATGAATGCCCAGTCGGGGGCGCTGGGTCATGGTGGTGATGGCATCATTCACCTACATGTGTATTATGTACCAAATCTATTTATTTTATTCAGATCACCCGCTTCAAACCTTTACTCATAAAGGTAATAATTGAATGATGATTCTTATCTTTACCCCCCCCCCCTCCAAAAAAAAACACATTCACACACACACCATTATCTCCACCATAATTTATCATACGAATATAAAAATACACGTGAGCTGCTCGTATAAAACTTATGATAATTGTGATGTTATAAACTTACCTATGACTCTCGAACATTGTAATTCCAACAAAATGACAAAGTTTCATATGGCCTCAGCTCCCGATCCTGCCTTGAAAAGGCTCAACTTCCCCTTTTACGTTACAACGTTTACCAATTCTGTTCATCGTACATACAAATTAAACGTCATCCATGTCTCTTTTCGATGATTAGATGACCGTTACAAGAACACTGCTTTCCTTGACTTCCTTTGACGCTGAGTATGGATGGAACTTCGGACAACATGGAGTTTATAGAGTCAACCTTTACAGAGGTGGTAGATCTAGAACAAGCGAGGAAATTACCGATCCCGCCCGCCAATAATCCTAAATATAGGCCAAGCGCCTCCCCGGGTAACCAGTTCGCCCAAATGAGGAGCCCCGGCCAAAGATTGTATTAGCAGACCCAACCATTCCTCCGAGGACAGAACCGCTTTAAATCCGCGCACGGTCCAAAACAAAAGAAATGCAAAACGAATTGGTTTTTATCCGTGATCAATCGTGCGGAGTTAATACCACCGTGAAACTTTTTTGACGTGTACGGAATTGACCAAAAGGTTTTGCACGAAAGTTTTGATGTTTTTGTTGTTCGAAAGATGCACAGTGATTTACAATCCCCGAGCTATGGTGGCGTCCAAGGATGCAATGACTTGCGTTGTCCCTAGATTGCTGTCAATTGTATAAAATATCGGTTTAATAGCAAGGTTTCTAAGATTTCAAACTAATATCCATATCCCCCTTCTCTTTGCACGAAAGTACTAAATGAAGCCTTCATTGAAGGCTGATTTATATCCTCAAAAATAGGAGTGGCGACGAGAATCGTGTTGACTTCAAAATGATACTTGAAAAATCATTCATTGCAGAATTTCGACTAAAAGAGAAAACTTTGACAGGACTGACCGATGTACATGATTTCCCTTCTTGCACAGGAAATGAATCCAAATTACTTCAAATTTATTACTGTAATTGCTGTATGATGGTTTGTCTTTTCTAATTTCTTTAAAAATTGCAAATTGTGTTCTTTTACCAGATGATGATGAAAAAGCGAATTCTAAATTTTCATGTGAATATTGGAGAAAATTAATTCGATACAGAGTGTGCCTAAAAACTGAAAATTTATACAACCAAATCAAGGGCTGCGGAACGGTTTTCAAAGTGGGGGGGGGGGGGCTGAGCCAAAAGTGGAGGGGCTAACCATGCTAAAAATCACAATCATATGGTCATTTTACGTTTTTGTACACGGTTTTGGAAAAAAAGTGGGGGGGGGGGGCTAAAGCTAAAATTTAGAGTTTGTATTACTTGAACTTGATAAAACGTTTTGTTACTTTTCTGACTGGGCTAATAGACATCGTACAGTGTCATATACATGGTCATAACAAAAGTATACTCACTATTTTTCGGCTTGCTAGCTTCGCTCCCTCGCAATTTTCAGTATTGCATGACATCGGCACCCCAACAAAGTGACCAAACAAAAGAAAATATTCACAGATCCTATCCCACCGTTTTCCTTATCTGCAACAATAATGGGTCTTATGCCAATATATTTCTGCATCTACTTGCGTTCAGATGGGGAGGGGGAGGGGCTTAGGGGCCACGGACCCCCAAAATTGTTACGACCAACAAAAAAAGGGAGAAAGAGAAGATATAGAAAGCAATAAAAAAGTGTAAAATGTGATTTTTTTTTGTTTTAATATGTCAAAATTCATCACCGAATTATTTTTGCATTAAAAAGATCAATTTGTTTGCTCACTTCCTTCGCTCTCTTACAACTTGTTTTTTTTAATAGAAATTTTGCCGAGTAGGCCATGTCTGGCCCCCTTATTTTTTTAAACTAATGTTTGCATCAGTTCTCATATGGATTGTAGATTAACCAACATTTCTCTTTAATTCGTATGGCCTCGGTATACATATCGCGTCGCGAATAATCTCGATTAAGATCAAAAGACATTCGCTAAATATTCTTTCCGAATGATATATTAATGGGATGGCCCGTTCTAAGTATTTAATCGCAACCAACCTTGAAATATTTACAAGCAACTTTTGTTTTTGCTTAGGGGACTTTTAGTTAAGGATTCAACCTAGCGACCAACCTAAAGTTTTTTGTGATCTGTGGTTCAGTGTATTACTTAAACCATTACCATAATTACAGAAAAAAGAAGGTAGTTTTGAACGAAAAAGTATACTTAAATGTATACTCAAACCAAGGAGCCATTCACTGCTCAAACATATTGGTTGTTAGACACGCCACGCACATGTGTTAGGTATACAGAGTGGGCGTGTCTCTTATTTAGCGATTTCAATATCGATGAAATTAATATCTAGAAAGACATGTTTAAAATTCCATGAATATTTATTTCTTAGAGACATTGTTAATGATATTATCGTAATTTAAGCTTCTATTGATAAGAACACATATTACTCCTAATTTTATTAAATCTGATATATTGCTGCTGGCTGCTGCTTCCTCTTCTTCATCTTCCTCTATCTCTTCCTCTTCTTCTTCTTTTTTTTCTTCTTCTTATTATTCTCCCCCTTTTTTAATCTTCAACTCCATTAAAAACTGGAATGTTACAGTATGATAAGAGCCGCAAAACACAGTACGAAAGAAAGAACCTCACAATTCAAACCGTCTTTACATTTTTTTACAGTTAGTTATAGAGAAGAGCAATTATCCTCTTTTCATCTTTACAGACTCGTAACGCCAACAAGCTGATAATAACTTGCTTGAGGGAATTTCTCGAAAATGAAATGAGTGTCTCGTAATAGATGTCAACGTTCATTTCCGCTTGGTGGTCGGACGAGCAAATCACTCCAGAAGTTAAACACGACATTTAGCTTCTGAAAGCTTAAAGTTTTACTGGAAGTCAAATGCAAGTTCATTCCTATACATGAACGATCAGAAATGGAGGTGGGGGTGCTCCCGTTGCCGCCTTTAGGGGTACAAACGATGAAAGTTTAGTCTCATGAATGAGCGAAGAAACACAATCGTGGATAAGTCTTCTGACTTAAAAGAGAGCGTCGTGTGTTCGAATCCCAGCCAGCCAGCTCGAATCTTGCTTCTTTGATATTCTTCCTTGATTTTTTTGCTTATTTCATTTTATTGAGTAGTAATTGGGGTAGCATCCCTAGCTCAAAATGCAAGCTGCTGTGTCACTGCATGCAGTATTGTTTTTAAATTACTGTTCGTATAGAAGATAGTCGACTAGGAATAAGATGAACGCAGATTCACAAATTAGAGTGAGTTCAGTTATTAAAAAATAACACAACGTCTGATTTCTTTAACCAGACGTTTTAATGAAACAAAATTAATTCATCTAGTTAACACGAATTAAACATAAACATGATAAATGATCTAACATGGCTTAATCTCAAACACAGGTTAAGAAACGATTTGGCAACATTTCCAACAAAAAAATCGAAGTTATTGTTATACACTAATTGGTGATTAATTCAAAGAATAACTACTCTTTAGCTTCAACAAAATTTGCATTTGGTCAGAAACAAATTGATTTTTATTTAGGTTTGCAACTTTACACTCTCTTTAATAACAGATTGTTAGAATGATTATTCCTTTAGCGCATTTTGAAATTTCCAGTTCAGATATCCCATGCCATTCCTTGCCACAATGTCCTTCCCCTTTTGTAATTCATATACCCACTCATCTGCTAGAAAGTAGGGAAAGGTTATCAAATTATTTTTTTCTACCACAGAAAAATCAGCGCTATGATGTCACTGTAGAGGAAACAACAGTCTCCACAGATGATGACAGATTTACGATGCTCTTTAGAATAATCAGCTAGATTTTGAATACAAAAATCTCATATATATTTGAAATGATTTGTACCACGTTCCCGATCGCTGAAATAATCATGTAATGAAGAACAAGTCTCCTTAACAGATTTACGACTGTTACAAATTTATTTGTAGAAATTCGATATGTCAAATCGTGCTCAAATAAAGTATTTCTATGGGGGAGTCTCTTGACATTGTTATCAATTTGTTCTTCTTCTTTTCTATTTTTTTTTCCGATAGATATTTAGGGAGAAGGTATAAAATCATCCATTATGTTTTCTTGTAAAAAAATGATATAATGCAAGAATTTCTGCGCAGCCCAATGGAGTAATTACCGGATTGTGTATGATTTTAACATAGTCTACTTTTTATAATGTTTTTATTATTATCATTATTATCATTATGATTCATCTTTTTGGGGGAGGGGGTCCAGAGAGATTGCTTCAAAGAGATTGACTCAATGAGTTATCCTTTCCTTATTTTTGTAACCCCTTTTCGTATTTATTATCACTCGTATTTTGTTATCACCTAAAAACTTCCTAGGAGTGATACCCTCTGCCCCCCCCCCCCCTTAGAACTATTGTGGATCTCCTAAAAAATATATATCCAGAATTAATGGATTCTTTTCCTAATAGAGTCCTAGATCATTCCATTAAATGCATTATTGCACACAAGTAACATGACAAATAAACATCCCTTTGATCCGTTTTTAGATTTATCAACTAAAACAAAAGTCGGATACAGGTTCCAAACGCTGCTTGGTCAAACTTATCAAACGTAAACGAAAGGAACAATTTCGCCTCCCGCATCTTTTAAATCAAGACCACTTGTTCTTTTTATCCTTGGCCGTGGTATATACCATGAAAATTGATCGGCACGACTTTGTAGAACGATACCAAGGATTAGGGAACCACGGTGGTTGGATACATTTCATGAGACCCCTGAACGGTTAATCTTTATTTTGTTCATAGCGAAAGGTGACGTTGTCAAAATATTATTACGGTTAGATCTGTCCTGGGTGAACGTTTGAGAGAACAACATGAACTGCTAAACTACTGCTTACAAATTGAAATCGGTAGTTCGTGGATATGATTTTATGCCATCGTACCTACTGATCCAGGGGCGGGAAAGGGGAGCGCGTATACCTCCGTTCCTGCTGAAAATCGTTTGACCCTGTTTTCAAGATGTGCCCATACACTGTAAAAAATATTGGGCAAAATTTTAACCAGCACGAGGGTAATTATGTATCCAACCAATTTTGGGCAGTATTTTACACAATGCAGGAAGCATATTGTCCAGTATGGTTAAAAAATAAGCAGAAATTACTTTAGAATGAGCAAATTTTCATCACACTGGATAAATAATAATGCCCAAAAGAAATGCCCAATGTTGGTTGGATACATAATAACCATCATGGAGCATTTTTACCCAATATTTTTAAGAGTGTATTTTTAATTGATAACTTGTGTGTGTGTGTGTGTGTGTGTGTTTGTTAGATATTCTGAGTGACAATTGATTCTTAGATCGGTACTGTGAGATGCCCCCCCCCCAAAAAAAAAAAATAAATAAATAAATAAAAAATGTTAAAAAAAAAAAATCACATTCAATCTGAACAAAATTCCTCTTATAGGATCCTAGATCTATTTTTCATCCTGATATGAAGAAGGTAGAAGAAATGGGGACCATGAAACTAAACAGTGGGGTCTTTAAAGCCTCCTATATATAAAAAATAATAATGCAAACTGCAGCTGTGAAAAGCTCTATGAATAATTGTATTAGCAAACAAAATCTAGGTTTTTATCCTATATATACAAAATAAATTTGAATGAACCCTTTTAAGGTTCGATTTATCTAACCCAGTATGGTGTAAATAATCTTAGAAAGAGAATTTCCAGATCATAATTGGGTTAACACGGGAACAAAACAAAACACCAATTACCAGCACTATTTTTTAAAAAGCTCTGTCATTACACTGATTGTATTACTATCAGTGTTGTTTATTTTTTTATAAAAGCAAACATTTAAACTTTATTCAAATGAGAAGGAAAAGGTGAAAATTCTCATATAGAAACCAAGTTTCAAGTTTTCCCAGAAGTGTTTTAACTGATAAAGAACACTCCCGTTATTCTTGGAAGTATTGCGCCCTTGAATAGAAACCAGAACGCCTAAAATAAAATTCATACTCCCTTGCCATTGCAACATCATTATCCCGCCAACATTGGGCTCCAAATAAAAACAGAAAATGAGACTTCAATGCGTGAAACTTTCCAGATCTGTCGATGTTCAAAATGTCCCATGATTATCATTCTCACTGGATAAGAGCATGGGCGAAAATCCCGGGGGGGGGGGGGTGCGCGTCCCCCTACCAAAATTAGACAATAAAACGACAGGCAGACTTTTTATCGATGTAATCTAACAGTTATGAAGTAATGGTAAATTGAAACAAACAAAATAATAATAAAAAAAGTAGAATAAAATTGAAAACGAGGTAGAACAATGTTTACAAGAAAACTTGCGAAAACTAAAGACGGGAGGCAAAGAGGACGGTAGCATGAAATCAATTTGCGCATGATCAGTTCAGGTTGCTTTAGGATTGAGCATGCGCAGTATATCTACTGTCCGCCACATCCTGCACGCACACACTAATATAATTATGATTAATAATTCATTTGTTATGATTCATATTGTCTTATATAAATATATATATATATATATATATATATATATATATATATGAAAGAAGGGAGTGAAACATCTCTCTGAACAGCTAATCAACTTCGAAAGAATGGATTTTTCCATTAAAAATATTTCCATCCTCTGGGGAATAAAATGCCCTACACTGGGAGTTTTAACTTAAAAGGCCCTCCATCACACTCAAGGCTAGTCATTGGTTATTATTTTCAAAACTTCGTGTGTTTTTTTCTGACTTGACAGCAATGAATACCTGTTCTTAACAGTATCGCGAATCATACTTGCCTATCGAATGATGTTTGGAGATGCAATGAACTAAAATATGAAATGAAATAAAATATATCATGACCCAAGTTCTAATTCCTTTTCAATTTGGAATATCAGTGATAATAATATGAAATCAGGGCACCGTCTTACAAAGAGTTACAATTGATCTTATCAACCTCAACTATGGAAAGCCAGCAACGTCAACTTCTTAAATGCATGTTAATTCAACATATCTTCTAGATATGATGTATACTATACATAAAATCATTGTTTTCTTGACAATTTGGTGTGTTCGCCTTTGTTTCCAAAGGACATTTTGCAAATTTCATGTTGGAAAAATTATGCCACTGATGGATTTCCATAGAGTTATGATTGATTGGATCAATCGTAACTCCTTGTAAGACGGGGCCCAGTACTTTGTTTTAACGATCGAGTTCATCAGAGGCTTACTGCTCTATTTTGTTGTAACAGTCGCTGCTGCTACTCTAAACACATTCTTCATTCAGTAAAAAATAATTATGGCAACAAAAAGGCGCTATAAAAAATGTATTATTATTATTATTTCTTAAGTACAATTCAATTGTCAATATCAGTGATATAAATATGAAATCAGTGTTTTGTTTTTTAAGATCGAGTTCACCATACTGCTCTTTTTGTTGTTACTACTGATGTGTCAAACCCATTCTTTATTCAGTGATTGTAAGACAATCACAAGACCCCGACCTCCCCCCCCCCCCGCTTCTCTCCCCCACACACCTACCTCCAGCGGCGTACCCAGGATTTTCCAAAGGGGGGGGGCAAATTTTTGGAGGATATTTCGTCCGTGAAAAAAAATTGACAAGCAAAAAAAAATAAGGTCTTCAACCACAAATAAAGAATTTCGTACAAGAAAAAAAAAATGGCAAGCAAAAAAAAGGTCTTCAAGTTCAGAGGGGCACATGTTTTTTTCATTGCATTTTTACATAAAAAATTATTAATTTTGCTTCTCAAAGGGGGGGGGGGACACATCCCCTGGAACAGTTGTGACTCGTCAGGGGGGCAGTCTGCCCCCTGCCCCCCCCCCTTATGTACGATATAGCCCACCTCCCTTTTCTCGGTGACTACTTCAATTAAGTTGTTGCAAATGGAATCGTTTCTAAACTCGTTTGGTTCTCTCTTGAGATTGCAAATGAAACCTTCGCAGAAAACTGGTTTCTTTACCAAACCCATTGACCTACACTTGTGACAGTCCCAGATATCTAGAAGTTGATTTAAAAAAAAACAGCTAAGAAATATAAGTGATTGGAAGTGCAATATATCATCCAGAATAAAATTCATAATAATCTACTCAGGCACGGATCCAGACAATCCCCTTTATATCAAATATGATACCCCTCCTCTTGTGCTTACGAAGTGAGGAAGGAAATATGTCTATTTTCCCACTTATATCTATTGATTTACTTTTTTATTTTGATTAACAATAATAATAATAACAATATTGATATTAATAATAATAATAATGATGATGATAATACCCAAGATTTATAACGCGCTTGTCTCAAATGGCCCAAAGAGCTCGCAATTTCAGTTTACCGAATTCATATACAAAAACAAAATACAGAATGACATAAAATGAAGGCAGTCGCCCAGAACAAAGAAGTTTTTAGGGACTTCTTGTGTTATTTCTAAATCATCTTAATTTTGTTGTCGTCATTGATTCGTTATCATTTCTTCGATCTATTTGCCTAAACTACATAATACGCACCAGGTCATATAACTTTGTCATCTAGGAGTAACTGCGATGGTAACGCTGATACCAACTAATCAAAATCAAGGATTCCGGACAAATTATCATTGGATGGCAAAGTTACCAGAATTGTGACTTTTATGCAACGGCGCCCCGTTTCTCACTTGGAATGTTATCCCTGACATGACTGAGCTCTTCTCTGATAGATCTTATAACTTCACATTTGCCATTTTTACGAATTCGTACAACTATGAGAAATGATCTTCCACTGTGTGCCTGATAGTTTTTTTTTTTATATATTCGAAACTGATTTCGATATCAAGAAATCCCAATTAAAGTGAATGTTGATATACCCTTATTTTATTATTGTTGGTTGTTGGTACAGCCTTATTTTGCCATTTTCTCAATTTGGCCAAGAGGTTACCGCTTTATATCGAAATCTCTGTATTACATTTTATTTCTCGTTTCTTTCCCCGTTTCTCTTCCCGTTTTCTTCTTTCTTTTTATTTGTCAATCCCGTTACCCCTTACAGACTCTGGTCAACCTCATCATCTCAATAAGTTCCCTCTTTCCTGTCCTACCTACCTACCTACTAACTACTGGCGTACAGTTGGGGAAGCTTGGGGCGCCATGTCCCCAGCCCCCCCCCCCCCCCTCCCCCAAAAAATAAATAAATGAATAAATAAAAAAATAAAATAAAACAAAAAGTAAAATAAAAGAAAATTTTAAGATAAAAACCCCTATCTATCTATCTATCAATCTATCTATGTATCAATCAATCTATCTCTATCTCTATAAGTATATCTATCTATTCATCTATCTATCTATCAATCTATCAATCTATCTATCTATCTATCTATATATCTATATATCTATCTATCTATCTATCTATCTATCTATCTGTCTGTCTGTCTGTCTGTCTGTCTGTCTGCCTGCCTGCCTGCCCGGTTGTCTGTCTGTCAATCTGTCTATTTGTATGTGTGTCTGTCTGCCTGTATATACATCTCTCTCTAAATTGCATAATTATTACAAACTTATATAGCTCTCTCGATATACTTTATCTGCTTCATCTCCCATCTCGCAAACGTCATATTCATTCATTTTCACAATCTTTCCTCCCCTCTCCATCATCTTTCACTCAATCTATCAATACGAACATTGTTCCGCCCTAGGCCAACCTGATAATTCTAAACACTTCGTTTCCTCTTTTAAATTTGCTCATGTCAGTGTCGATATCATCGCACTGATGACGGAGAGGAGGAGAGGTGACGTTCACATCTGAAAACTTATCTGATGATGATTTCGTGATAGGGTGCCCTTTTGGTCTGTTTTCTCGTCAGGCTGACGATTTTCTTTGTAAAGAACACTGATACGCATTGGATTCCTAATCTTCATTTCAAACAGTAGAGACGGGGTGTAAATCCAACAGTTTTGGTAGGATAGTCGATTCACCAAGTCTGAAAATGCAAGTGAGTGAAGCGAGCAAGCCCATTTGTCTATACATTTTTAAATCATTTATCTCGCATGATAAGAAATTCAAGAAAATATATGAAAAATATGAAAATATATAACTAATACATTCATCGTTGTGCGTTATCTCATTTTCTTATGGGGGGGGGGTCAAAGATATGAATTAAGAGGAAGCAATAAATAATAGTGCAGTGTTTCCATTTTAAATGAATCTCTCTCCTTTTGTATAAACACATTAGCAGTAAATGATCGACTGTATATCCTTCATTCATCTAATATTACAAAGGGCAAGAAGGGAGGTTTTATTTTGGATGTGAATTGGTATCGGTAGTTGGACGTGGAAACATGTGCAAAAGTGGGATCAATCACATCAATTTTCTACCCTTCCGCCTCTCCGAAATCAACATGAAATCATATTTTATGTAAACATCCAGATTGGGGTCACTCGCGTTCAAATATGGTACGTGATATGCTGCGTCAGAGTTACAAGGACCCCCCCCCCAAAAAAAAGGGGGGAAGTCATCATCATCTGTTCACATTCTTCGTCCATTTCCTTCTTCCTCTTTTCCTTATTTTCCTCCTCCTCCTCTTCTTCTTTCTCTTTAATCTTCTTCTTGTCCTTCTTCTTTTTCTTTCATCTTCTTCTCATTATTCTTTCTCTTCTTCCTTCTCTTCCTCTTCTTTCTTCTTCTCCTTCCTTTTTCTCTTCTTCTTCATCATCATCTTCTTCTTCTTTCTCTTCCTTCCTCTTCTTCTCCTTTTTTCTCCCCTCTTCTTCTTCTTTCTCTTCCATCCTATTCTTCTTCTTCTTTCTCTCCCCTCTTCTTCCTCTTCTTTCTCTCCCCTCTCCTTCCTCTTCTTTCTCTCCCCTCTTCTTCTTCTTTCTCTCCCCTCTCCTTCTTCTTCTTTCTCTCCCCTCTCCTTCCTCTTCTTTCTCTCCCCTCATCTTCTTTCTCTTCCCTCCCATTCTTATTCTTCTTCTTTGTAAATATCTTCTGCGGGTAATTCATCTGTTCCCAGACAAATCTTAAAAAGTGTGATCCAGAAAAAAAAGATGCGTTGAGCAATTTCAAGTCATTATACAAAAATAGTCGACCTTTGGCAAAATAGAAGTCAACAAAATCTTTTCCACATGGCATTTCACACCTTTATAATCACTTCCATTTTCACAGAATTATTTAACCAAACATCAATGAAAAGAAAGTAATTAAACCTTTCAAAGAACAGGAAATCTTGATCAACTCTTTCATGTATTTCTACCGGTAATTGTAACATTTAATGAAAATGTTTAGTTGTGGCACTGATAATAAAAAAATCTGAAAGGAAAGAAAGAAAAGCAGAAATATGCCCGACCTCGTCTCTTGTATTAAAGGGGAAGTTCACCCTGAAGAAAAGTTTGTTGTAAAAATAGCAGAAAAAATAATAAAAAATATTGGTGAAGGTTTGAAGAAAATCCGTTAAAGATTAAGAAAGTTATTAGAATTCAAAGTTTTGGATTTGTGACGTCATATGCGAGCAGCATTCCTACATAGCGAATGGTAAAAAGTCAATGAATTTCAAATTTTGTATGGTTCCTGACGACTTTATTTTGTTTTCTATTTATGATCGGGTGTGAAATGATTTGTCTATTGATATACAAAAGGCACAGTAAAAACCGTTTTCAATTTTCTGAGAAAATGACATTTAAAAGATTTTTTACCACTTGCTTTGTAGGAGTGCTGCTCGCATATGACGTCACAAATTAAAAACTATGAATTCTAATAACTTTCTTAATCATTGACGGATTTTCCTCAAACCTTCACCAATATTTTTTATTATTTTTTCTGCTATTTTTACAACAAACTTTTCTTCAGGGTGAACTTCCCCTTTAAAGAATGAAAATGTGTCATGGCAAGGGTTGCGTTAATAACATTTTGCAATTTCAGGTATAATTCAATACCAATTATCACGGGCATTAAAGAAACTACTCGTACTGTACGACGAGATGACCATTTTTTTCAATCATTCATAATTATTTTTCCCACGGAATGTTTGAGGTATCTATCTTGTAAATTTGACTTTGGGTATACATAACCATTAATTTTGTACAAAATTATCGCATTCAATAGTTTTGTTTTAATTGTAAAAATAAAAAAATATATAAATTTTATTAGTGTTGGGTAGTGTTAAGTAAAACAATTCGCTCATTTCTGTCAAATTATAAAAAAAACGGGAAAGATTTTCTTTACACTTTTTGTCCCCATGGCACATAGTTCATAATTGCTATCAATAAGTTAGAGTCCCTTTCATAATTCGTGCCATTTAGACCCAATACCTTATTTAGAATAACTCTGAAGAGTTATTATTGTTTATAATGATTAAGAGTTTCTTTCAAGATTCAATGAAAGAATAATGAATGGGCTCAATAATATTATTCCTTGTAGAGTTCTATTTCGACGCAAGAACCCGATGTGTGCACTAGTATTTTATGTTTGATGGAGGTGGGGTGAAAGTGAAGTGCCTCGGTGTTTATATGTCCCTACCTATAGATGGTGTTGTTGTTGTTTCCAACAGTGCTGATTGATTGTGTTTTCGCTAAACACTCGTGATCAATTTGATTAGTTTTATTCCCCTTAATTGTTCCAAATACCTTTCCGATCTGCGACCTTACGTCCTTTCAAATGAACTCATTGAAGTTACTATCCTATCATCAGTTTGGCTTTCAGACCTATACCGTGGGATTCCCAGGCGGTATTAAGAACATCAATTAATAAAACTAAATGTTTTAAGATGTCACCTCAAATAAATTTTAAGGCAGCGAATGATTCCCCGTTTAATTGCCAATTTTTCCATCTTATACGTTTGGCAGAAAATACATCAAGCATATCTTCCAGTTTTAAGAATCATTCAATATGCTGACTAATAATCAATCTTTACTGTAAAGGGAGCGACCTAGATATTCACAGCAGGTGTAATTTATCGACAGTATTTCTGATTAATTTACATTTAATTTAAATTTAAATCATTTAAAATAGTCTCCACCAATGACACCTATTTCTCCTGTGATCTCATTAATCAGGTCGTCCGTTGTTGATGACAGGTCTCTTCACGGCCTCATCAATGAAATAGCCGTTATAATGTATTATATCATTATGCTGTCGACTAAAGTAATTATTGGTAGTTGTTGCTTACAAAAAACGATGAGATTTAAAAGTGTATCCTCTTTTCAAATAC
This sequence comes from Lytechinus variegatus, assembly GCF_018143015.1. Classification (NCBI taxonomy): domain Eukaryota; kingdom Metazoa; phylum Echinodermata; class Echinoidea; order Temnopleuroida; family Toxopneustidae; genus Lytechinus; species Lytechinus variegatus. Next base: position 11,114,711 of record NC_054754.1, on the reverse strand, counting down.
CCGCACGCATTAAAATACTCTCCCTCTCTCTCTCGCCATGCAAAATTAAGTAACAAAGTTATGCATTCGAATCCGAAAGTTTTATCTTCGTACGAATCCTCACTTTTTCTTCAAAATGTTGGGTTTTTTAAATGTAAAATTCTCACAAGATGCATAACTGAGTACTGCTTCTGCATGTTCTCATAATATTGCAATCGTAAACTCCCGTCCATCTAATTGCGTCGTTTTAAAACTGACGTTTGCTAATCTATCCCCCCCTCTCTCTCTCTTTCTCTTCTAACCTAGGGTATATAAGCATAAATCTGCAATCTTTTGAAAAGCAAATAACGAATCTTGTATCTACAATTTCCTCTTCGCAAAATAAAAATACTAACATTCTGTGCTCCCACCTTTTAATCCTCATGATCCAGCGACGAGCATCATTTTTTGTTGTTGGCTAGTCTTTTGAGAATAAAATGGCGGAGCAGATTTTAAAGAGTTTTAAGTGCTATTAAAGTAAGAATAAAGGTACATTCATATATTGCAGAAAAACAAGAGGGTCTGAATAGAAATAAGAATGCCTCAAAGGCTGATATATCCTTGAACTTTTAAAAAATTAAAACGATTTTACTTCTCTTCTTAAATATTGATTTTACTGGTTGGTCAAGATTTATACCTTGGTCACATTTGATCTACGGCTGCCGTACGGCGAGTCGACAACAGCCGTTTTATTAATTTCAATTCAAACCACCTATATGTAGTTGGTACAAAAAAAGTTGAAACGGCTGTTTTCGACTCATCGTACGGCCGCCGTAGAGCAAATGTGACCATGGTATTACTGACAAAGGGTGGTCTGACTGTCTCGCACTCTTCGAAGATACAAGTGTCTTTGAATGTATTATTATGACATAATACAGCTTTTAGCTTCGAGGAGGAACATATTACTTCACTCTTAAAACAAATCAGTCAAATTGACTAGACCAGTAGTCAGCTGGGTGCAACTGATATGACAATCACTGATAATCACATTTCTGACGTATATTCTTTCAGAAATAATTATGTTCTAGTAAAATACGACTAGAAATAAGTCAAATATGACTAGAATAACAGTTGAACCCAGCTGACCCTATTAACTAGTCATTTTGACTGATTTGTTTTTAGAGTGTATACGTGTCGTATGGGACATTTCGACAACAATATCTAGTCTAGTTAGCTGATTGCTTGAGCAACAACAATTTATTTTTTTGTCAGTATTAAAGTTATAGTGGGTAGCCATGTGAAAAACTGATTACCAACAAAAAAAATGTTTGAGTATGGGCGAATTACAGGTGAAAAATGGTATGTGTCGTACGGGACCCAGAATTGTCCTGTACAACACGTAACATTTTCACCTCTAATTCACCCATGGACAACATATTTTGTTAGTTGTCATTTTTTTACATGACTACCCAGTAGTACTCTATTATTACCACAAAATACATCGAAGTTCCTTGTTTGTTTGGACAGAAGGTTGAAAAATGTTGCGAAAATGACTGATTTTGGTGGCATGGAATAGCCCTAACAAGAAAAATGATGTTCATGTGCTCCCTGGTATTGAACCTTTTTTTTTTTAGCTCCGCGGCGACTGTTACCATGGTTGCGCTTCGCCACAGTCACCATGGCATCATTGCATCATTTACAAATAATTCTTTCGGGAGTTTTAGACTCTAGGGCGTCTAGAAGAAAAATAGTCATAACCGAATAAAGTTTGTTTGGGGTGGGGGCTGCTTAAATCAGACGGGATGAAAATATTTCCACGAAATTATGTGGATCGAAAATTATTTAGTTTAGCATTTAAAAATAGACCAAACACCCCTACCCCTCACGTGCTTGTAGTAGATATGGTATAGAACGACATAAAGGCAATGGCCCCGGACGATTTATGAACCCACAATTCACTGCTTAGTCTGAACGACCCCTGCTGTGAATATACAAAAGAATATATCCTTTAATGCTCAGGGATAGTTACATCCTTTCCCCCAAAAAACGGTCTTGTGGTTAGGATTGTATTAAAGCAGGATTTTACATAAATACGCGAGGTCAACGAGGGTGACGATTCCTTGCTTATAGAGCTACAACATTTTTCAAGTACTTAAACTCTTTTCCATGTTTTCCATGTTTTCGTACGGTTTGGAGGAAAGTGTGAGGATAATCATGATAATGACAAATGTTTTTCCAAAACATAAGCTGGTTTAGGTGTCAGTCACACGCTCGGCCAGTGTTTAGGATGTTCCAATGAAAACTTTAGAACGAAAACGGAATCATGTTGATGTTTTTTGTCATTATTATTTTAATAGTAAACCTACTGCGGGAACATGGGAGGAAAATTATAAAGCTAAAAAAACCCTGGTTGGGGGCGAAACAAAAGTGAGATTTTTTGAGGAATTGTTTATTTTTCAGCGTTACGGAGTACAGCCGGTAAATCTTGTTTAGACAACAACACGGGGATGCTATGTCAGACAAGCGTAGATCTGCAATGACGTTGGTTAATTTTGAATATGACGTCTCTATAGGGTAATCTTGTATATGAAAAGACGTAGATTCTTGACTTGGGCGAAGAGAACGCCGAGAACAATTCTAGCCTTTCAAAGCACGATTAATAGTACGGCTTTTTGAAGACAAATTATTTTCCCGAGTTAATAAATAATTGCCAAGAATCAATTATTTAACTTCAGACAGTTTTAATAGCCTAGGGGTTTTCAGAGTTTTTGCGGTTATTAGTTTTTATCTCTGTTTTATCATCCCGGGCTAATAAATATCACAGTTCAATTTCCCAGTTTGGATTAAGTAAGGTATAAATCCTATGAACACGATGAAGATGATGCATTTTAAAATATTGAGGAAAACAACGGTTTTCTAGATTATGAATCATTTCATTCGTATTACATCTGTGTTGTCGAATATATTGATTGTTTGGTATTATCATGGACCTGTCAGAGTGGTAGGTCCATGGTATTATTGAATAAAGACCTCGCCGGCTCGATCGCGCTGGGAGCTTGGAAGGCTTATCCCCGAATAATGTGTATTTTGTTGATGTTGTTTTTTCGTTGTGTATTTGACTGTTACTGTATGGATGCAATGAGAGATACGTAAGACTTATACTGTGAACGTTGGCATGGTTGAAGGATGAATCCAGGGTCAGTTATCATGGTTATAAATACGAAGGATCGGTAAAATGGCAAAAGAAAAAGGAGGAGGAAAATATAAGAAAAAGAGAAAGAAGAAGAAGAAGAAGAAAAAAAGAGGACCAGGGATATTTTAAATTAGATAAAATTTTCATAAGAATTGATCGAAAGAAATACATGTAGGTATATAATGACGAAAGTATAATTATTGACATGTAGGTTGAAAGATTTAATGGATATGGCATTGACCATGTTGACTTGGTAGAAATATACTTGTCTTTATCATGCAGCGGTACATTTTCAAATGTGGAGAAAGTAAGACTTTGTGACTAAAGCTGAGAATATATAACTGAAAGGTGTGATTAACATACATTATAAAGTGTAAAAGAAACTCAAAACCTGTATTAATGGGAAGATACCGTAGAAATCACAAAACATCTAGAGTACAATAACATGGAGTATTTATTTCTGGAAAGTCTAACTGGTGTAATTAGCAGACCTGACACCGTGCGCTAACCACCATTGCATTCGTAATTACCCCGGCGTTTTACTTCCATGGCTTCGTTTCTGAACATCTCCAAAACATTCTTTCTCAAAAGAAGCAAATGATTTTTGCAGCAAGATAAAGTGGGAAAAATGACTATTGGATGTTTCTGTTTGTCAGTTGTGTGGTTTCGTAAATGGAGGTAAATTAAGCGCATTGAAAATGTTAATACATTGCTCGATAGAAATGTAACTTTTAATTTGATTAGGTATTCGTAAATGCAGGGTATTTTGTCAATTGAGGTATCTATGTGTCTATTACATGTATTAGAACTTTGATGGGGTTTAGAATGATCTGGTTTGATTGTATGACATGCGAACTATCTATTATTCGCCCAATGTAGGCCCTGGCGTGCATGCCTACATGAGAGTGTTTGCATTCCCTTACAAAAGGGACGTTGCAAGAAAATATCTGCTATCAACAAAATTACATGTAATCAAAAATCTTGCGCAACTTGATTTTCAGCCAATGCGGCACCCGTATTCGCGACTTGCGCTTGATATTTTGACTTGTGTTCATTAAGTGCAACTCTTTCTGCAACAAAATTTGTGTAGTTTTCCCGGGGGGCCACTTCCATTCACGAGTGGATACCATGCGCGACCGTGGGGTCTCGAAAAGCACCCTAAACACGTAATTGCCATATTCTGAAAATGCACCCCTTAACAAGTATTGGCGTGTGAAACCCTACCCTTAATAAGTATTGGAAACAAAACGATACTCTTAGCAAATATTCCCTGAAATGAACCCCTAAACAAGTACAGGAATGTTTTATTGTTACGGGTCCTTCGGTCGGCGGCTTTAGCTTAATTGGTTTAGTACGACCCCACCTTCTACACCTCGCGCAAATGGGACTCTAAACACGAAGTTTTGGGGCAAAATGGACATCCTTTATCAAACATTTTAATTTTGTTTTATCATCCCGCAAATTCGACCCTAAACACGTAATTTTCCTAGCGAAATAGATACCCTTTTTTCATTATTTTTGTGTTTTTGCCACCCTTATCACGTTACGTACGTAACGTGCCCTATCGTGAAAAAGACATCCTTTTTACGTGTTTTTTTTGGGCGCGCATGGTATCCACTCGCCAATGTAAGTGGCCCCCCGGGGTAGTTTTACTATATAGAAATTAGACAAATGTGTTCATTGGGCTTATGACCACAAACTTCTTAGTCAAGAAGTAGACAAAATAATACATGTAGACCAAGCGGCGACGCAACCAGTATAAATTGACTGGATTTCTAAGAAAGAAATTGAAAGGGTTCTGGTGAAATATTGACAAGAATTGCAGTTGTTTTAACGACATCGCAGTATATTGAGTCAATGTTGTTGACAGCTGAAGTGTTTAGCAAGTGGTTGTTTATTGGTTATTTTTGTTTGCAGTATACCTTTCTAGCATTATACCATAAGTGTGCGGATGCTTTATTATCTATTGATCATCTGCTGTATATAATGCTAAATTGGCAATCGGTTGCCCATGAATGCACGCACCAATCGAATGAATTTTTTTACATCCATGATATAATGCTACAATGATCCCAGAACGATTATTTTATAACGGAAAATCCGGCCTGTATTAGACAGTGTGTCGCTTCTTAATAACACACGCAACCCATCATTGACATAACCCAACGTAATATAGAATCCCTTAAGGTAGATTTGGCTGAAGAAGATTGGCATGATATTTACCTAGAACAAAATGCAAATGACTCTTATGTAATATTCTTAAACAAACTTCTTTATTATTATGATAAAAACGTGCCATTATAGAGTTAAATCGAGTAAAAAGAAGAACAAACAACCGTGGGTCACACAAGGTATAATTAAATCCATATTCACTCGGAATAGACTTTATAAAATATCCATTAAATCGCCTACAATTCAAAACATAAATAAATACAAAAAAATCCGCAACAAATTAACTTCAGTTATTCGCCGAGCTCGCAAATCTTACTTTTCTGATGAAATTGAAAATAACAAAGATAATAAAAATTCATTATGGAATTCTGTAAATGAGATTTTAGGTAAGAAAAAAGAAAACTATGATAACATCAATTTCGTAGAAAATGGTCAACTCTTGCGAAACCCAAATGATGTTGCTAATGCCTTTAATAACTTCTTCAATAATATCGGTCCAGATTTAGCTTCAAAAATAGTATCTAATGATAATGATTTTTCTGAATACTTAAACGACTTTCCGGAACATTCTTTATTTTTTAATCCGACTAACACTCATGAGATCTTAGAAATTGTTAGGTCTTTGAAACCAACTAAATCTTTAGGGCATGATGGAATAAGTGTCTGTTTATTAAAACAAATAATTCACTTTATAGCTTCACCGCTCATGCATATTTTTAACCTCTCTCTGTATCATGGCATTGTTCCCGATTCACTTAAGATTGCAAAAATAATACCAATATATAAGAAAGATGACCCATGTCTCACTTCCAACTACCGACCAATATCTTTATTACCGAGTATCTCTAAAATTCTTGAAAAAGTAGTTTACAAACGATTGTATTCCTTTTTGAACAATAACAATATATTATTTCCAAATCAATATGGTTTCAGAGAGAATCACTCAACCAATTATGCAATTTTACAATTATTCGACAAAATATCTGATTCTCTCTCTAAAAAAGAACACAATGTTGGGGTTTTTATGGACTTATCAAAAGCATTTGATACTATGGATCACCGCATTTTACTTTCTAAATTAAAGAGATATGGAATCAGGGGGGTTGTTTTCACTTGGTTCAAAGATTACTTAAGTAATCGACGCCATTTTGTTTCTTTCAAATCAAACACATCCAATATTTGTACTATGAAATGTGGAGTACCACAAGGATCGATTTTAGGTCCCTTGCTATTTTTGATTTATATGAATGATATTGTAAATGCATCTCGAGAATTAACATATGTTTTATTTGCAGACGATACAAATGTCTTCTATTCCCACAAAGACTTAAGTATACTCGTCCCGACACTTAATTTAGAATTAAAGAAATTATCAAAATGGTTTAAAGCTAATAAACTCTCCCTAAATATAAGCAAAACAAATTTTATGTATTTTAAACACATTCAAACTAAACATATGTTCCTTAATATATACATAGATGACATCCCTATCATTGAAAAACAAGAAACCAAATTTTTAGGTGTATGGATTGACTCAAATTTAACCTGGAACAGTCACATTCACAATATTTGCATGATGGCATCCAGAGGAATAGGAATTCTGTTTAGATTAAAATATTATCTCTCCCAAAAATCATTATTTATGCTTTATAATTCGTTCGTTTTATCTCACTTATCTTACTGCAACTTAGTATGGGGGTATGGTAGTAAGGTAAAAATAGAAAGGATTTTCCGTCTCCAAAAGAAAGCACTCCGCATATGTACTCATTCACATTTCATTGCACATACTGATCCAATATTTCACAACTTAAAAACATTGAAAATTGAAGATATTAACATTTATCAAACGGCCATATTTATGTTTAAATTTTCATCCAATACAATCCCGATTCCATTTCGCAATTTTTTTGTTTACAACAAAGACATTCACAATTATCCAACACGGCATTCAACAGATCTCCACTTAACCAACCCAAGAATATTACTCGCTCATAAGACGATACGCCACCGTGGCCCAGACATTTGGAATGCATTGCCACATGATATAAAACAATGTACATCTCTCTATTCGTTTAAAGCTTCGTTGAAAAAATTTCTTATTTCTAAGTATACCTAATTTAATTCACCTGCACTCACCCACATGCACACACTTGCACTTCTTTTTACCAATTTTTTTTTTTATATACCAATATGTATATATATATATATATATAAATCTTATATTTCGTGACGATCAGTTTATCAAATATAATTTATGATGGTTTTCATGTAGCCCCCTCTCCTGGCTGCTATTGCTTCAAGCACCTCTGTGCTTATAATAGCTGGCCCCTGTATTTTACCGAACTATATCACATGCTTAGGTATGATTTAATTACCAGTCTTGTTTGTATTATTTACATTGTATCTTTTAAATTGTCACATTTAATTTGTATTCATTCAATTATGTGAACATGTTAATCTATCATTGATTTCTGAATAAATGCAGAAACTCCTGCAAAAAAAAAAAAAAAATAACGAGGCCAGGGAGTCCGCAATTGTAACAAATTCAAGAAAATTCTTACTCCTCCCCCGAAATTTTGAAAACTTCAATTTCTTTTAAACGAAAATTTACCCCCCAAAATCACAAAAAATGTGCAAGAAATCCTTCAATTTCACTTTGGAAAATGCAAAATCACCCCAAATGACAAGCCCAGTCACTTTGCCCCCTCACTTTAGAATTTCTTCAAAAAAATCTTACGGGTCCTGTCCCCCCGGAAAAAAAATCTGCATACGGCGATGGTTTGAGGTGAATTATTTGTAATAGGTCCATGATTATACATGTATAGAGAAAACTTGAATGCAAATAATTGCAAATAATGTTCATTCATTGGTGTTTTGTATTTCATTATGAGGTTCTCCTATATTTCAAAAATTTGAAATAAATCCAGATTAGCTGTGAAATGTGGCCAGCAGAAAATTAAGTTTATTGTTTAATCTTATGGATTAACTTTTCAATTTCAAAAGTAAATTGAAATCTTTTTAGCTTTGCATTTAAATCCACAAGGTTTGTATCGAAATCTGGCCTTTTTATTCGACTGGTCACTATTCACAGCCGAACTGAGTTTATTTTAAATCCTTGACATATCATCTATAAAAAAATAGACCCCCTCTCTTTCTCTCCGTCTCCCCCCCCCTCCTATTCTCTGACTCCAACTCTACCATGTACTACCTCGCATGATCATAATGTACATGTACAATTTTACAACGTCTCCGATCTCCGAAATTCCAAAATGCAATTTTCTCAGATTTAAGTGTGTAACTGAGGTTTTACAGACGTGTATCAATAAGATGTGATTATTTACGTCTGGGAACGACCTTTAACGCCACCATTCACAATGTACAATCAAGCGAACGATTAATCGATAATCTTTGTGTAACGGGACCCAGGGCTCGAAACTTGAATCTTACCCAAAGACGTTATAATATCTTACCATTGTCATGATTGTTTGGATTACGGGCGCGCGCCAGAACATCGAGGAAATTGTTTCGCCTGTTTGTCATGAGAGGGCGCAGGTACAAATTCATTTTGATCAGTGCTTCCGGCTCATAAAGATAATGTAACGATGAAACAAAATCAAGTCTAGATACGGTCCATGATTTAAAATGATGTAACAATAGAAGAAACGGCGACGGATAAGGACGAACACAAAAAAATGCTTTCAGATGATTATTTTGTTTGTTGTATATAAGCCTGTTCACGGTTGTAAACTGCGCACGAGCAGAAAAAAGTCATTTGAGATAGACCATGTAAGCTTTCAAATTCACTGACATAAGCATTTGTGATTTGATGATTATTCATGTATTCCTTTCAAAATATTCATTTTATCACATCCAAGCTGAAGAGTAATAAGTAGAGTCTTCATAGTCACTGGTATTTGACAGTAGCCTAAACAATAGTCAAATGTGCCAAAGGCAGACAATAAAACATATTTCCAAACTTTATCCCTGATGTACTATTCTAGTCACAATGTCTTTTGTTCTTAGAATTTGGATACTCTACCGGTAAAGCTTACGCAGCATCTACATTTGAAAATGAAAGTGCTTATCCTAATGAAAAATCACAAAGGTCATTTGAGAAAATTTGATAATGAGCTAACCGTGAACTGGCTTATTGGTAGGTGGTTTGATTTGAAATGTAATAATTATTCCAAACGAAAGCAGGCATTGTCAAATCAGTTATGAAATATGATACAAGTGCAACTATATTTTTCGAATTGTACATTTACAAGAAAATTTCCGTGTTGCAACCTTCCCCTTACATAAGATGTTTCCCTTGATGAAAAGTTGGATTTAACGAAAGAAATATATAAGTGGAAGTTTCGAGGTGGCCAGAAAAAATTCCAAAAAGTTGTGAGCGAGCGAAGCGAGCAAACAAAAATGTCTATTACAGAAATGAAATTTTGTAATAGATTTTGGCATAATATCCAGCAAGTATCAAACCTTTTCAATTCTTTGCTCTTATTTTCTCTCCCCCCCCCTTAGTCATGAAAATTGTGGGTGGTTCCATGGCCGCAAGTCCCCCCCCCGGCCCTCTTTACCCCAGTGCTACCCCGTCGCAGTGTGCCTTGGAAAAGGATGAGTTTGGTTATACATAACTGTAATACATAATATATATCAGGATGATATATGACATGCTTATTTCCAACCTATAATCTTGACAAGTTTGAAGTCGTGGGTGCGAATAGCAGTATGGGCAGGATTAGTTTTTAGACAGTGCATACATAATCTATAGCAAGTAAAGCTTGGGAGGTTTTATCAAGCATTTCCCATTGCTCTCAAAAGATCGCCGTAATAATGCTAATGGGTGTTCTTTTTTATCTACAATTTAAGCATTGAGGCTGTATCCTACCGAATGATTAATGATGCTATGTACGCAGGATTCATATACCCCGATTGGTTTTAATAAAAACAAGAAGATAAAAAGAAATAAAAAGCTGGATACAATAAAGGAGAGAAAAAAAATACGCCTCCGTAAGCCGATTGTTGGTTAGTCGTCATGACGTCATTATGAAAATAAATGGTTTTGCGAGTGATCTTCTATTTATTCTTAAGAAAGGAACAGATTTCTTGTTTCACGGAGGAAGAGGAGGAGGGGGTGGGCTGATATTTCCTTTCATATCGACCGTGCCACGGTCGAGTGGTCTAATCTGCCAGACTGGACGCATGAAAGTCAGGGGTTCGATTCCCGAACACGGAACCATCGGCGAAGGATCTATATCCAAATCTCTTGTACTATATAATGGAAATACTGAAGGCATCATCACTTTCAAAGCTAAGATTTAAAAAAATAGATATTTAAAGTAAACTTGCTAAATGTGATGTGTTCTTCAGTGAAGGCATATGTGATATGATACAAAATAATTTATTCAACTGAATTTCAAATCCATTAATCACGTGTTAAAATATTACAAATTAAAAACTCGGCTACATAACAGAAGTATTAAGGATGCGACAAAGAATTGATAAATCGGGTGGGGAAATCATTTCGAATTGTCTTTTGTTCAGAAAGAGATGTTTTCTAAGGGAGAAAGTTATGTTTATAAAACAAAAATTTCTTCAATTTGTCTGATAAATAGCACCCATGGTAATCATACTGGAACCATCAGTGTGATATATTATAATTGTGATTTTATTCTGTCACTACATACTCATATATCCTAAATAACTGACTAAGGAAAGTGAATTGATGTTACGGTCGCAGAGAGATTCAGTGGGTTAAAAAAAGAAAGTATAAGAGTAATTTGAATGAATTAATGGAGAGGTCTTGATCTGAACACCTAGCTTGAATGAATATGTACAAACGCTGTTTAAATGTTAAACACGTCGTTTACCGGAAATGCTTGTTACTGAAACAATTATTGTTTATGTTTATGAACAATTTGTTTATATATTCAAACAAGTTGTTAAAAGTTTTAAACAAGTTGTTAAAAATGCTTATTAATTTCTTTAAAGATTAAACAATTTGTTATTAGAGTGACGGACACAAACAACTAGCTTGACATTTTAAACAGCGTTTTTTACAATGTATATTCCACGTACAGTACAACCACGACAACACAATACACTAAGAGTTTCCACGACATCGAGGTAGGGGTGTGGGGTGGCTAAATGCCCTTTATTTTTAATTGGTAATTTTTTGCACAGTGTGGGATCGAAACAAAATCAATTTGTGAAATATGCACTGTAAAAAATGAAGTGCTATTTTAGCACTTAAAGTGCTTGTATATTTAGGGACTGCACTACGAGTGCTGATTTTCTAGTTTAAATTTGGACACAAAAAAATCAGCACTCGTAGTGCAGTCACTATACAAGCATGGTAAGTGCTAAATTAGCACTTCATATTTTACAGTGTGGCAACAATATCCCATCTTTGCGGAAACCATCATGATTGGCACTCCTCCATATATGACATTTACACTGCTAAAGCGCCGGTGTTAATCTAACACCAGCCTGGTAATGGTCCACATCAGACAGGTGTTGAAACAACACCAGTTTGGCGTAGGGCGCTAACACCAATTAGTGTTAAACCAATATCGGTTTGATTCTTAACTGGTGTTATTTCAACACCTCTCTGGTGTAGACCGATATAGATACCATTATTATATATCAGGCTGGTGTTAAATCAACACCGGCGTTTTCTGCAGTGTATGAATTATGAATGGTTTAGCAAAGAATGGACAGCAATGTCATAATTAAGTATTTGCCTTATATGATATAATGATAGAGCCTATAGGAGGGTTCCATGACAATTGCTCCGCCGACAATTGCTCCGACGACATTTACTCCTCCGACAAATGCTCCTCCGCAAAATGAGCAGCATATTCAGAGATAAAGGAGGGTATATTTATTTATTTATTTATTTGTTTATTTATTTATTTATTTATCGGTTTTATTTATTTTATACTGCAAGGTAGACCTGTTCAGTTATGCAAAACTGCTTTCCAAAGGAGCCCTGTAGTTTAAATAACAAATAACTCACCATTATAGCAATTCAATGTATGTAACATATAATAAAGTAAAAACAGAATAAATTATATACATATAGAGTGAAATCAACAATTACTCATGGAATCATTTAATCTACATCACATGGAATCATTACATTTACATCACATGAATTTCATGTGAAGATTTGTACTACGAAACCCACCTTTTTATCAACATGGTCAACTTCAAAATCGCCAAACAACGTAAATTTAGATTTTTCAAACGATAATATTTTAGCCGATGGAAACTTGATTCCAAATCCCCCGTATTAAATTTGATATTTTCGCAGAGTTCCATTTAATTCCAAGCATTATCCTCAATTTACTTAGAGGCAAATCTCGACATGCAATCATTTAAGGCCTGTGATTTTGTTTTCAGTTTATTCTAATTTTTAGAATAATATATGAGGAGCTTGATTCCAAAAGGGGCTAAATCCACTTTTGACCAAAATTGATTTTTTTTTATATATAGGCTAAATAAAACGTAGCTTAGACGTGGGAATCAGCGTTTTTTCATATTTGCAATTCATCGCAACCCTTTGTGTTACGGAGCCCTGGTCTGTAAAATTCTTTCCTCTTATAACAATTTACAAGATGATTTGGTTATTTCTTTCTGCGAAATCTTTTTTATTTTATTATTAATTTTGTCTCGCCCACCAGAGGTGAAGGCGAGACTAAGGGATCCAAATGTCGTCCGTCTGTCCGTCATAAATATTATGACACATAACTTTGCAACAATAAGTCACTTTTCAACCAAACTTGGATGGTAGATGGACTTGGGAGGACCTGCATATTATGGTACAGTCGCAGTTCACATGGTAAGTTCAAAGATCAGTTTGAGGTCAACATTAAAGTATACGTGCAAGATTCTCTTATAACACATAACTCCGCAACCATAAGTCACTTTTCAACCAAACTATGGTATGAGATGAACTTAGCTTTTCAACCAAACTTGGATTGTACGTAGATGTACTTAGGCGACCTGCCTGTTATGCTGCAGTCGGAGGTCACATGGTAAGGTTAAAGGTCATTTTCAGGTCAACCTTAAAGTTTACATGCAAGACTCTCTTATGACACATAACTCCGCAACCATAAGTCACTTTAAAACCACGCAAACTTTTGTTGTAGATGACCTTGGGAGACGTGCATGTTATGTTGCAGTCGGTGTTCACATGGTAAGGTCAAAGGTCATATTGAGGTCACGTGCAAGACTTTCTTATGACAAATGTTATTTCATCCAAGTTATTTCACAATGAATTTGTGAATTGTATCGCGTGCCTTTGCAAATCGCGATATTTCTGGATAGTTCCACAAGTGGGCGAGACACATCATCGGTTATGCCTCGTCCTTTTGTAAAATCTTTTGTTTTTTAACAGTGTAGAAAATGCACTGTCCTTAGAAATGATGATTTTTTTTCTCATTTTAAACATTTTCAATGGATAAACATCAGATATGATGTAGAATGTACACTGCTAGCAATATGTATGTATTTGAGTATTTCGTGTACAATCTCCATCATTATAAATGTTTAAATTGGAAAAAATAAACATTCACCTAAAGTTTTGTTCCACAAGGAGATTTAGTCATGTAAAATAAACTGTTAAAAATTCTCAAAATTGATATTGAATGCTAGATTAAAAAAAATGGTTTAATGAATTTAAGACCCCTGTGGCGGATCCGGGGGGGGGGGGAGCATCCGGCCAGTGCACCCCCACCCCCTTCAGAGCCATAATTAAAAATTGTAATGTATATACATGTATGCCGCTTTTACCCAAGTGTGCCCCCCCCCCTCTTTTTGCTTGCCAAAATGTGCCCCTTTTTGGAAAATCCTGGATCCACTCCTGATTAAACAGAAGTGGAAAAGGGAAAGAGGTGAATTAAAAATCTTAAACAGGAAACCTCCGAAAGTGGAATAAACTCCTTTTGGAATAAAACTCGTTCTTTTTATATACATACAACATTGTGTAATATAATGATGCAATGCTGTTTAATACATTTAGTACAGTTTAAAGAAGCGTTTAAAATCTTAAATAACGAAGTTGTACAACTTATCAATCTTAATAAATCAATAAATAAAATAAACATGCGCTCTAAAATACTGAGTAAAATTTCTCCCAATACAGGGTAGAATGGGAACATGCATGTTTGCTGGGTATTTTTTAAACCCCGTATTGGGCTATTTCAACGCAACATTGTGTAAAATTTACAAAATATTTGGTATCTCTTTACCCAACCAACATGCATGTTCCCATTTTACCCAATACTGGATAAACCTTTTTTGAGGTGTAAATCAAACATGGTTGTTTAACATTTAAAATGAATATAAACAGGGGTGTATTAAATTTTGAACAACGTATTCATATGTGTTTGTTTTAAAATTGCATTGAATCTAAACCAAATTCTATACTTCTAATTGTTTAGATTGAAAAAAAAGTCTAATTGGGTGAAAAAAATAATCAGTGGTTTATTGCATTCGAATTCGTTTATATAAAGCTATTAGTATTTTATAAGTCTACTGATTTGATTTTAACAAATTATATGAAAAAAATCCAGGCCTTGTCTGTGAAGCATTTGTCTCATTTCAAGCAGCAAATATCGGTGGAGCAATTCGCATTTTGAGGAGCAAATTTCGGCGGAGCAATTGTCGCATTTTGCGAAACAAAATCTGTGGAGCAATAGTTGCATTTTGAGGAGCAAATTTCGGCGGAGCAAATATCGACGGAGCAATTGTTGTACAATCGGAACAGTTGTCGGCGGAGTAAATATCGACGGAGCGATTGTTGGGGGAGCAAATACTGGGGAGCATTTTCCGTTTTACCGGAGCAATTATCGGCGGAGCAGTGGTCGCATTTTGCGTAGCAATATTGTCGGCGTAGCAGATGTCGGCAGAACAATTGTCGGCTCACCATAAAGGAGGTTGAGGTCCGGGGCAATCGCATTCCAGGGGCCCGTTGCAGAAAGAGTTGCAATCAATCGCAACTCTAAAATCATGATTTTCAAACAATCAACAGCGCGCATTTGGTACTTGCGATTGATTTTTTGACTTTTTAAAGTCACTGTTGAACATGTTAAACGCAACTCTTTCTGCAACGGACCCCAGATGTAAACTGCCACTCTGAATCGGAAATCGCGCGCCGGCAGAAGAGCGCAAATTTCTCGACAAACAAAAGGGCACACACACTAAATCCCATCTAACAGTCTAACCTATAAAATAATCCGAGCCTGCCCCCCTACCTCCCCGCCATTCATGACACATTGGATTCACGTTAGTGATATGAATAAGATGTGCTGTACATATTAAGTAGGCCGACATAAAGTGATGCATATTATTATTATACAACTTACTCCAATGGTACATAAAACATAAACTTACACGAATATAATACCACGACAACAAGATGAATAATTTTCCATAGGGGGTGTCGGTTTAACTGTAGAAGCAATTTATATTTTAAGAGTTATTTTTTTTAAGGATATTATAAAATCTAAAAACAATGGTTTTTGTTTAGTTTTTTTATGCGTAAGAAGAGTAAAATATTATTACAAGGACATATCACAGGACTTTCATTCATGAGTAAAATGATTACTTGCACAAAATAGAATAGCCAACTTCACTTGAGATTTTTCTTCTTGCATCTCGTACACATATTAAAAAGAAAATTATATGATATTTAGTAAGACAGTATCTCATGTCAATGCGTCTTACTCCATGACTCCCGAGTCACGAAAAAATGATCTCGAAAATTACAAGTATATATATACATCTTAAGATTGATCTGCAGTTTTTATGAATAATGGTTTGAAACGCCGGAGGGGGGGGGGTGAAAGTTAATATGGTTTAGTGGAGACCAATTTGCACTGTACATGACTAACTTTCAGGTGCGGATCCGAAGGAGGGGGGGGGGGGGCAATGCCCGGTCATCAAGAGGAATTTTTCCACTTTTTCGAGAATACACTCTTCCAAGTGGAAACATTTCCCCCACTTTTGCATTGTTGTGAGTGGCTTGTCACATTCCCACCTTTTTTGGTGGGGGGGGGAGTAAGACCCACCCCTTTGATTGTTTGTCATAGCTCCTGCTTAAAAAATAAATAAATAAACATTCTGAGCCTGCCGCCCCCGTCCCCCGTCATTCACAACACTTTGGATCCACCTAAATGACATGAATAAGATGTGCTGTACATAAGTAGGCCTACATAAAGTGATGCATATTATTATTATACAACTTACTCAGTATCGGGAGGACTCCAATGATTAATGTAAATACTATAACACATAAACTTATACAACAAGATGAATAATTTCCGTAGGGGGGGGGGGGTCAGTTCAACTGTAGAAGCAATTTAGATTTTAAGGGTTATTTGTTAAAATGTAATGATTAAATCTAAAAAAATGGGGGTGGTTAGTTTTTAATGCGTTAGAAGAGTAAACTTACAAAGCCATATCACAGGATATGATCGTACTTTGTATTTACATAATGAGAGCAACACGATTATTATCGCCGAATAACGCATAAGCTGGACACCCCCCTCCCACACACAACCACACACACCCCCACCATGCTTTCTCATGGCGGCTTAAACATTAAGGCCTGGTCACACCGCCCGAGCGTTTTTGGAGCGGTCGTGGAGCGGTATATAGGGAGAGAGGGTCGAATTTCGCTCACAAAATTGAGGAAAAAATCGAAAAAAAAAATCAATCGAAATCGAAAATGGTGAACGGTAGCGAGCGGTGATGATTTTTTTTCTCTCCGCTCCATGACCGCTCCAACAACGCTCGGGCGGCGTGCCTTTACCTCGGAACAGATGTTAAAGGGAAAGTCCAACCAAACAACAAGTTGATTACAATAGAAAGATACAAATTCAGCTGACATAAGGATTATAAACACAGGTTATGTCACCAAGATCAAATGTAAAATAAACAAAACTATGTTATCAATTTTACAGAACAGTCGTGATGCACACCGCGATTTATATGCGATCCGATGGTTGATGGCATCACCCAAGCTATTATATCCTTCAATGAATTTTTACATTATTCATTATTTTGTTTGTCGGTTTTAAGTTAAAACAAAAGCTCTAGAGTCACAAAAAGCAGTGCACTGATTATGAACTGACTTCGCATATTCACGGAGTACTTCAACTTTGTTTTTATTATAGCTGGAAAAAAAACTATATTTATATTTTTTTAAAGGAAGTGACATCATATATTCCTTCAGTCGCATGTGGATAATACCGCAACAGCTATTTGCAGATAATCAGAAAATTATATTTCAACAGTCATTCTAATTTTGCATTCGATCTTGATGGAATTTCCAATGTTATAATTTTGCTTGTTTGAATTTGCTACGTTTTATTTAAATCAATTTATTGTCGGGATGGACTTGTACTCCGACCCGTATCAATATTATCATGCCTCAGGACTTGATAGGCTGGAGACCCGACATAGCAACAGACTCTTGAAGACACCTTGAAAGATGGGATGCTTGAGGGCGTATATGATAGGATTCAGTGCATTGTTAGCAAGACCTATCATCATGGCGTACAGAGTGAGAGCACCAGCACCGGGGATAACGAGGCTGATTCCCGTTGGTAGATAACAAATGGCAAAGACACATACAACTGCGATCAAGTTCTTGGTGATTGCCACTTCCCGTTTGTGGATGACCTCCTTGGCGTTTGGCCGTTGGCC
Organism: Lytechinus variegatus; assembly: GCF_018143015.1. Taxonomy (NCBI): domain Eukaryota; kingdom Metazoa; phylum Echinodermata; class Echinoidea; order Temnopleuroida; family Toxopneustidae; genus Lytechinus; species Lytechinus variegatus. The sequence goes on along the minus strand of NC_054754.1, from coordinate 11,096,674 downwards.
CCCTGACGCTCCTGCTGAAGATCTCCCTTTTGAGGAAGCGGCGGTGTCGCTGACCATGGTGTTTCTGGAGTTGTAGGGTGCGTTATTGCCACTTGATGAGGACAGTCTGGCCCTGAGATCCCGGTTATGACGGAGCACGAACGCCATGATTAAGGCATAGAAGACTCCGATGGCCAGAAGTGCCACGATGAGGATCACACCTTGAAGCAGGATATAGTACACACGAAGGGGGTTTTCATCCCTTATCGAGCAAAGGGAATAGAATTTAGAATGACCGAACTCGACGATCCCGAAAAGGGATGGTACGAGCGTGATCAGGAGGGACTCAACCCAGATAGCAACCGCCACCACGATGTTCTTCTTTGGAGTCAAAATCCCTTGATGAACACGAACGGATTTCGTGATGACGTACCAGCGAATGAATGCGATGGCGACCAGCGTCGAGATGCTACAAAGGATACAGGTATAGATAGTCCCTCCGACGAAGGCACAGACGAAGTTGGGGATCGGAGAAGTCCCTTGTTTGCGTAGGAGCATGATACACTCAACTGGCAGACAGAGACAGGTCAAGAAGTCGGCGATTGCGAGATTGACCACAAGGATATTCGTGGTCGTTTGCAACTTCTTGTCAACGACTACGGAAACGACGACTAATGCATTTCCGAAGAGACCGATCGCGGCTACGATGCACCAAATGACGGCGACTATTGTTCGATGTCGTGAAATAATGTCGACATCAACGTCAGCAGTATGCTCTCGCGACGACATCGTCGATGAGAGTAGCATAGATAGTGAGCTACTTTCAGCTAACTCCGTTTCAATTTCTGTAATCATGGTAAGAGTCCCATTTATCAGTAGCGTGTCAAAAATTGCCATTTTGTTAAATTGACGAAACACGAATACGAAAATCCTTAGGTTGAAATTATGATTTTGAATACATCAACGACACTTTCGACTTTTTATGCAAGAAAAAATAGTTACTGTATTTATTGATGGTAGAGGATGGAGAATCTGGTGTGTGGCGGATTTCTATAACATAGTAGTAATCTTTCCGAGCACTTTGTTAGAAATCACTTCTGACTTCGCTTATCAGACGCGTATCGAGAAAGAGGTTGTGCTGAATGTGGGATGTAATTCTTCTAGATAGTAGCTTTTAGTGGTGATTTACAGATGTGCTCATCCTTTTATACATAGATTCCCTGTCTCGCATTATTCTCGTCGACATTGGGTGATCCACACACTAATGAAATTCAATTGTAAGAATCTGTGGACAGATCAAAACCCTTTGAAATCAGTCTTATTTTATTTGCAATTAATTTTAACTGGCAGTGAATCACTCCCCAGAATGAAGAGTGAGTGAGAGATCACATTTTAGACTGAGGGCATGGAGGATAAAGTTCGTCAAAAGATTATCAAACGAGCGCATCAGTGCTTGGTTACACTTCGTAATTCCAAAGGTTCGTTATTCCGAAGTTTGTTATTCTGACGGTTCGTAATTCCGAAACATCTAAATTCCCTATACCCCAATGTTCATTAATCCGAAAACGAAAAAGGGTTCGTTAATCAGGACATTTGTGGCGTTATTCCGAAGGTTTGTTAATCCGAAAACGAAATAAGGTTCGTTATTCCGAAACTTCGTTAATCCGAAAAATGAAATGATAATGCCGGGGGAACCTGAAAGGCGTTGGAGGGGGGTTGGGGGTTGGTAGAAACCGGACAGAAACATTGATGTTCAATTGCTATATATGAGGAGATGTAAAGGCAAGAGCGGCGGAACGTATTTTCGTTTGGAGCAAAGCCAAAAAAGGTGATTTTATTATTATAATAAGGTATACATTTAGACTTTTTTGCACGGTTTTAAATATTTTCAAATCTGAAGTTTTCAAAATCGCTCTTTGTCAAACTCTGGGGCCAATTAGGCCCTACTGCACTGTAAAAAACAGTAATTATTTCTGACAGCTGGTACACACAAACAGTATTAACTCTGAAATTACGATGGGCTGTAAAAAAATACAAGATAACTGTAAAAAAAAAAATTAATAAATAAAAAATTACATGCCTTTAACATGAAAATCGCCGTTAAAGGGGAAGTTCACCCTGAAGAAAACTTTGTTGTAAAAATAGCAGAAAAAATAGTAAAAATTATTGGTGAAGGTTTGAGGAAAATCCGTTAAAGAGTAAGAAAGTTATTAGAGTTTAAATTTCTGGATTTGTGACGTCATAAACGAGCAGCTGCCCCATGTGTTACGTAATATAAAATGTATGAAATTCAAATTTTGTATGGCTCCTGATGACTTAATTTTAGTTTCTTTTCATGATCGGGTGTGAAAAGATTTGTCTATTGATATACAAAAGTTACAGTGAAAACAATTTTCAATTTTCTGAGAAAATGACATTTCATTGATTTTTTACCATTCGCTATGTAGGAATGCTGCTCGCATATGACGTCACAAATCAAATAATTGAAATTCTAATAACTTTTTAATTATTTGATGAATTTTTCTCAAACCTTCGGCAATATTTTTTATTATTTTTTCTGCTATTTTTACAATGAACCTTTTGTCAGGGTGAACTTCCCCTTTAATTTGCATGCGAACACTATTTAGATGCACTGCAATCAACGTAAAAACACAATAGTTCGTTGGTATTTTTTTTTTACAAAGATCATTATATTTTACTTTGTTTTACATTTCACTTGTAATTCTATGCTACATATCACTGCATAAACGAAGAGCTCAGTTGGAAAAGGGGTTAGGTCCATTTTTGATCAAATAAATTTTTGTCTCAAATTATATGTTTACACATGGTTTAGTAGCTCTATAAGATGATACCAAGAAAAGTTGAATTCCCATTAAAAAGTGAACAAAAATGACAAGGAATATTCACTTTTTTTCAAAAGAAGTTAGGTCCATTTCGTTTTGGTTGCAAACGGGGTTAGGTCCACAAAGATTTTTTTTTGGGAAAAGAGATATTAAAAAAATATGAAGACAGGTAAATTTCTTTTATACCCAATTTTATGTTCACATGGTAGGGTAACATGAAAATTTACTTTCGCATAAGAATATTGCAATATGGGAGAAAAACAATGATTTTCTTGGAGTGGACCTTTTACAACCAAACTCTTCTGAAGAGCTCATTTTTCAAAAGGTCTTAGATCCATTTTTCGTAAATTTTATTGTTTTCTGTCTCAAAACCTATAGATTTTTAGTAGCTCTGATGATACCAAAGAAAACTTGAAATTCGCAATGAAACGTGAAGACAGGTAGATTTCTTTTATACCCAATATGATATTAACTTGGGAGGGTAGTATACCATGACAATTTACTTTTTCATAAGAATATTTCGATATGGGAGAATTAAAAAGGTTTGATTTTCTCGGAATGGTCTAAAGTGGATATAACCCCTTTTGCAAACAAACTCGTCATTAATTTTGTATTTTGCCGTGAAGCCTGTAAGTGGTGAATAATTGTGATGGAATCTGTGGCCTATATCCTTTTTTTTGCATCATGACTATTTCTTAATCTTTGTGTCTTTTTTTTCGGGTGATTATTTTCATTGTTATTAAAGGGTAAGTTGATTAAATCATATTATTTTCCCCTTAAATGCTTTAGAAATATGGTACAATCGATGTACGACTATTTTGAAATTAATATTCTATAACAACTGTATCGTATATGAACCGATGTGACTTCTCTTGAAATACAAATAATGTCACAATATACGTCATGTTTACGTTACTATCTAAGAAATTCTTTGGGAAATATTACAGATGTCGGTAATCTCACAATTCGTACGTTTATGTAATGCTGGCGCGATTCAATTAAAGGTGTGTAATAATAATTCGTTGAAGATAGAAAACAAATAATTACACAAGGGATATGAAAATGATCACCTTTCCACCTCATACTCTTCAAAGATACATACGAATCATTTAATAATATCAACAATTAATACTCTTAATTTATTTCATGTCAGTTGACCTGGCTCAAACCCTCTGTTTTAGGTAAAAATGAGCTGCTTCTGGAATGCATACATGCGCTTCATTTCAAATATTGAAAGAATGCATACGAATTGCGGACAAAATCTTGTATATTACAAAATAATAGAATGTATGCTTTGAATTGGTATAAATAATTGATCTGGTTTGTTTCAAAGGTCGAAAAACATCCAAACTTTCGATTACCTCGAAATCATGTATAGGAGTCCAGCCGAGGTTTGAACCAGTTCGTAAAATCACTGACGAATTAACAGTATTTGGATTAATAACTTTTGAGAAAATGAAAAGTTGTGATACAGTGTCTAATTTGGATAATGGTCGCAACAATGGCCGCCATAACGACTCATCCTTGCTTTTACATTATGTCCAGTTGTTTTGAGGTTAGATGAATACAATAGTGTCAAATTGGACTATGTGATAACAAATAACAGAGTCTACAATAATTGCAGACTACAAGAGGGCCCAATTAACCCCACTGATTACGTCCATTATGTTTGAATAGTGAAAAAATATTGTGAAAAGAAAGAAAAACATTAAAAAAAAATAGAAAGAAAGTGGAAAGAAGCGTACATAAAAAAGGAAGATCTCGGTCATGTAGCTGTAATTATTGCCACTGACGTTGGTTATAAAAGAGAAAATGATTTCACCTATTTTGTGTTAGAATTAAACAAACAATAAATGAAGTACAACATTGTCCACATAAAGATTTTAAGAGCTCATTCGCAAGAAGGGGTTAGATCCACTTTACCTCAAATTTGATTTTGTTGTCTCAATGTATGGATTTTATAGCTCTATAAGATGATACTAAAGAAAAGTTGGAATTCCCATTAAAACTGAACAAATATGACAAGGAAAACTCTTTTTTTTCAAAAGGGGTTAGATATATCTAAGTTTGTTTGCAAAACCGTGACGGTCTCCTATTGTATTTTACTTATGTATTTTGAAATATCTATGCTATATTCATTTTTGTATGGTTTTCGGGGGAGCAATTCTTGTACGGGTTATTTAACCTTCGTTGTCTCCCTGAGACATGCTTTTTTATACTTGTCTAGATAAAATCAATTTAATTCAATTGAAAAAGGGGCTAGATCTACAACGGTAATTTCTTGACAGAAACATTATGATAAATATGAAGACAGGCAGATTTTATTTATACCAAATAATATTTGGTATAAATAAAATATCCTACCATGTAAATGATATCCTACCATGTAAACATTATATTATAATGTTTACATGGTAGGATATCCTGAAAATCTAGTTTCATATAAGAATATTTAAATATGGGAGAATAAAAAAAAGATCAGAATGGTCTCTAACCCTCTTTGCAAACACTAAAGAGCACTTAAAAAAAGGGTAAGATCAATTTGGCATAAGATTTGATTCCATTTTGTCTCAATGTGTATGTTTTTAGTCGCTCTGATGATACCAAAAAAAGTTAAAATTCACATTTTAAAAAAGTAAATAAAAAGTGCAAAGAAAAATATTTTTTATTTACTTGAAAAAGGGTTGGATCATTTTAAGATTATTTGCAAAAGGGCTAGATCCTCAATAGATTTTATTTATACCCAATCTTATATCAACATGGTAGGTAGTATATCATGACAACTTATTTTTGCATTTTGTATATTACAAAATAATAGAATGTATGCTTTCAATTAGTATAAATAACATCCAAACTTTGAACGCAATATCTCAAAATCCCGTTTGGAGATCAGGCGAAGTTTGAACCAGTTCGTAAAATCACTGACGAATTAACAGTATTTGGATTGTTTGAATAACTTTTGAGAAAATAAAAAGTTGTGAAACAGTGTCTGATTTGGATAATGGTCGCTACAATGGCCGCCAGAATGATCCATCCTTGCCCTTGCAGTATGTCCAGTTGTTTTGAGGTTAGATGAATACAATAGTGTTAAATGGGACAATGTGTTAACAAATAACAGAGTCTAAAAACATTGCAGACTACAAGAGGGCGCAACTAACCCCACTGATTACGTCCATTATGTTTGAATAGTGAAAAAATATTGTTAAAAGAAAGAAAAACATTTTCTAAAAAAAAAGAAAGAAAGAAAGAGAAAAGAAGCGTACATAAAAAAGGAAGATCTCGGTCAGTATCTGTAATTATTACCACTGACGTCGGTTATAAAAGAGAAAATGATTTCACCCATTTTGTGTAGGAATTAAACAAACAATAATTATTGAAGTACATTGTCCACAAAGATTTTAAGAGCTCATTCGCAAGAAGGGGTTAGAACCATTTTTCATCAAATTTGATTTTGTTGTCTCAATTAGTAGCTCTATAAGATGTTACTTAAGAAAAATTGAAATTCCCATTAAAAAGTTTACAAAAATGGAAAAGGAAAATCATCTTATTTTCAAAAAGGGGTTAGATATATTTGTTTGCAAAACTGTGACGGTCTCCTAATTATTTTACTTATGTGTTTTGAAATATCTATGCTATATTCATGTTTGTATGGTTTTCCGGGTTATTTAACTTTTGTTGTCTCCCCGAGAATGCCTTTTTTTTCTAATTCTTGTCTAAATAAAATCAATTCAATTCAATTTAAAAATCCCTCTCCAATACTCTCCAGAGCAAATTTCTAATACACATTTATAATACACGCCAGTGCCAAGTCGGGGGGGGGGGGGGGTGGTAAGTCCCCGCTCCTGGATAACCCTCTGCGGATTCCGCTACTTCAATAAACATGATAAAGGACATTTCTTTTTGGTTGTCAGATTCATGGTACGAGCTGTTGATCATATTTATGTTGTAACAACTGACAGCCCTATTTGTATTTCTTGCTTCTCAATTCCTTTCCGCAACAATGACACCATTTATTACCAGCAAAAAAATCCGTTTTTTTCTTCACTTTCCCCGAAACAAAATGGAAGAGTTTTATGGGACCCCTCATTGCCCTCTGCCACTGGTGTTCACACCCTCTATTCTAACCACAATCACTCCCCCATCCCCCTTTCCTGTTTACTTCGTGGGAGTTTTCGCTTACACGACACATTAATGTTTCAACAACACAGAGAATGCATTTTGAAATACCCTTCATGGCAAAGAGCCACCAAGAAGTCTTTGTCATTTGAGGGGCATTTTCAATAAATCTACTGTGATATCGATTCTGTCCACGTTGCAATTGCAAAAACTCCCTATTACAGGACACTAACTTGCTCTCTTCCCATCCTTCACAATTCTTTAGAACTACCAATAAACAGCAATGTGCAATATCAAAAAATTCATATATTCCATATTCTTCTTTTTTCATATTTGCCCCATTTCATGAGCTTACAGGGCAATCACTATAATGTGCCTGACATTCGATTATGAAATACAATAACAATAATGATTGAATCATTTTATCATATTTCATTCCATCTATACATGAATGGTTCAATCATAGCCTCAATACAGAGGTCACCATTTGGCATGCTCTTAAAAAATACGATCATTAAAATAATAAGAAAATAAACAACAAAGAATAAGTGCAGATTCTTTCACAACTAGAGATCTGGGCCTTGTCTCACAAAGAGTGACGATTGATCTGAACAATCGTAACTTTATGGAAATCCGTCAGTGCCATAAGTTTTTCTACGAAAAACTTGCACAATGTCCTCTGTATGCAAAGAGAGTCGCAGTGAAAATTTCAAGAAAACAATGAATGCATGAATATACATCATAGCTTGAAAATAAACATGCATAATAGATGTTGACGTTGCTGAACGTCCATAGTTGCGATTGATCGGATCAATCGTAACTCTGTAAAGACGGGGCCTTGTTATTAAAGGCATACTTACACTGCTGATGGAAATTTGTGGATAAATACATGAATGAGAATATAGCTCTGCCAATTTACAGCAAGCATGTTCTGCTTTGTACAAATGACACTCAACTTAACTGTTATTGACTATTTCAAGGTCTAGATGTTACAATTAGTTTAAAGCCACCTGGATATATCACATATCCTAAAAATATCCCACCTTTTACTTTCAGTCAAAGACCAAATTTTTTTATTCTAAATACTATTTCACATCAATTTGTGGGACAAGACCAAAATTATGAAAATTAAAAGAAAAAAAAAGAATACAATATTCATATATTTCACTTTTAAAGCAAACACACCTAAGCAATTCCTATCTTATTTTACTAGATTATCCATTCCACACACTTCTACAAAATCTGAATTATATTAAAATATATGTTTGGAGCACCACTATATTTGAAATATGATTTAGCAGGAAAATGATATGACCGAAACAAATGCATTGAATGAAATTACATTTACAAAACCATGCCCTTGACTTAAAACATGGAAAATGATAAAAAAATTCGAAGTGATATCACCTTTAATCCTCCTCATTACTACAAAAAAGAGGATGAGTCTATCAAATGAGAATTCTTCCTCTTTAATCTGGCATTGTCAAATTTGAACAGTAAAATAATGTAGAAAAGTTCTTGCATATGTAAAGAAAGTACAAGAACTCTTCCACATGAACCAATTTGAAAACAGCAGACATTACATTCACCAATCACAATCAAGCTTTATTCTATCAGTAGATAAAAGGTTGACTCTGATTGGCTAATAAGTCAGATGTATATAGACTGCCAAATCATGTCTTCCATTCAATATAAGCCTATGCTTATGAGGGAAAATATCAGTTCACATCTAAGGAAACAGAGTAAAAGATGGATACACAAGCAGAATTGAGATTATTAACAAAGGGAAGGTGATATGATGGTAGGTTTAGAAATAACTTTTCTGCTAAAGAGGATAAAAGGCATCAAGTTACGCTTTATCATTAAATACCTTCTACTTCTGCAATCAAGTTTTCTTGGAATGTAAACAATCTACATATGAAATCATGGAGAACAAAAATCCTAATCAAGTAGGTCTTATAAATCTCTTCAATATATACGATACTGTTGACACAATGGGAGAATAGTTAAAACAGATCATAGAGAACACAGAATCATTACAATTATAAACAAAATCCTGCTCATTCCAAACTAATGATAAATCATAAAATGAACAGAATAACATAAATCTCTTCTTATATAGTCAATTCATTATAACAGCATGGCAGATATATTCAATAGCCAGCTTTAATAAGTATCTACATCAACAATAAATTGCACATAATTTGTTTTTCTATGTTATCATTCATCATTCACTAAAGATAGATTTTAATCTTTTATGCGATATATTATGCCAGTCTGCAATCATTTAAAGTGACAATGGTGAATTCTTAAATGTAAAAATGTGGGAAAAGTAAGTCTCATACCATGTAAAATTGTTTCAATTATTGAAATGGCAGCCCATTTCATTGGTTCAATATTAGTGAAAACATCTATAAATCAATAACATTTGGGTACATGTTTATCACAAAAATAAGCAGTTGTTGAATCAAAAGACTTGTCTAGGAACATAAATTGAACAAAATGGAAACCTTTCACATGCATCTTTTGAGGAAAAACATTTCTAAAATGACGAGAAATCAAAGTATAAAGAATATTTTGATGTGTGATACACTTATCAAACAGTAATAGTTAAATACGAAATATTTTGGAGACCAGGTTCTTACATGTATATGTGTATTATAGAGCAGCACAAAATGAAATATACAAGAAATAACGTGAATTACAGTGTATATTTAAAAGCCTGATTGAACTTTGTTATCTCTCTCTCTAGTGCTTGCTCTCTCTCTCTTCCCTATTTCTCTCCTCCAATTCATTCTTTCTCTCTCTCTCTCTTAGACCAGCCTCCCCTTTCCTTCATGTATTTAATAAAAGGCAAATTTATCAAATAAAAATTAAGTCTCAAATCACTGAAGTGGACATATAAATTCTCTGTACAATGGTATGTTCTAATGTAAAGTTGAACTACACTTTTTCCACTTCCAGTCCTACAATACTTAGTACTAATTAACAATTAGTCTTCATACTTACAGAGTCGTTCTTACTGGTCCAGAATATCATGCCTTAATATCTGTTTCACCTGTGCACAGTTTAGAAACTGTCATGAGAGGGAGTGAAATATCATTTCATTTTACAGTTTGAAATATTTTGAGTCATATAAGTTATTGACTATAGCACAATGCATTTAACTCCAATACACTTTCCTCTATATCTGCCATATGCAATAATACTAATCAATAGACCTCATGCAATGACGTCATTATGCCGCCATCTTAGAGGCTGAATTCATTGCCTTACATGCGTTGGATATCTGCAGCTGGTGCATCTCTGACAACTCCCTTTTACATGTACTCCTATATCCTCTGAGGGAGGGCGATATAAGATTATAACGTCATATGCATATAGTCTATAGGTGTGTATAGACTCTTAAGAGGCACTGAAGTGTTTTTGTTTTCTCTCTTTTTTAATGATGGGCTGAGCTGCTTGAGCTAGTATATACAGTGTGAAGAATGCTTCAAATTTACACAACTCGCAATGCCAACATCAGAAGGAAAGTAGGGTTGAATTTAACCAATATGAATACATTTACACATTGTTGGAGATTGTCGCTATTTTCTTAACTTTTCAAATGACTACTGTATACAAAAATAATACATGTGTGCCCTTTCTTTTATATTTCATACAAATTTTCCTTCTGCTTGTAATCTTGTAAAAAGATATACAGACTATCCTATAGAGAGGTTACATATTTTATACAAATTGACAATGAAGATATTTTCAAATTGACCATCCTTGAATAGTGATCATGAAAAGTACATACTATTCAAAGTATGAGCCTGTTTATCAACAAGTTTAAACAAGCTACTGTTATAAGCTACTGATATAGAGCAATTTGATTGGTGGACAGCAAATTTCTACTTCAATTGATGCCTTTTGTGGGTTCTAACCATATGTATGCAATACTGCTTCCAATAAAAGTGTAAACACAGGCCATTTTGTCAAAACATTAATGACCATGCACTGATCTGTTCATTCAGCAAACAGAACTATTTATTGAATTTAACATACTGTTTACATCACTGAATTATAACACTCATGTGCAACAGCCATTACACATACACCATTCGACAACTGTATTTGTATGATTATTCAACTGACTTATTTTCACAATGATTAAAGGTGAAATAATGGTTACAGACTTCTGAATAATTAATGCAATGTACAGCCACAGCTTCTAGAAAGTCATTTTTCAAAGCTTTGAATAGTTTTAAGAGTAAGACGCATTCACAAACAAAGAAGAGTGTGCGATTGTGGGGGTGGTATGAGTGATTGATGGTGGCTGCCCAATGTCACAAATAGAGACGGTTCCTCCACATACAGTTCGGAGATCAACATTACTATAAATATCACCCATTATCATCATCCTCATTTTTCATCACCTCTGCTTGGGGTACTGCCTGGGCTGTCCATACCCCCTCTTACTCGCTCCCCCTGAGCTGCCCCCAACCCCAAACCCTGTGGCTGCTCCTCCTTGATTGGCAAACGACTGAGGGTTGTAGAACATGGGCACCCCTGGCTGCTGGGCAGGTTGTTGTGCAGGTTGTTGCGAGGCATTGGCGCCCTCTTGTGGCCAGGAGGGTGGTGGCTGGGTTGTTGGCTGGAGAGGAGAAAAAGAGAATATGTTGTATTTCATAGTGAAGTGAAGTCTTTCTTTTTCTGGATAAGGTAGAAATGTTCAGTTGTTTGTTTTCATTATTTCAACAGCACAAGATCACATTATAAATAATCTTTGAGTAGACTTTATTGCACTGATAAAAATTGTCAGGAATACAGGAAATAGTTGTTAAAGAAAAAAAATAAATAAAATGCATGTACTGTACACCGAAGATAATACAAGTAGATAGCACCTTTCTACACTTTCAGATGTGATGAAAATACTATTAAGAATTGGAGACAATAGCATCAAACAGACTTCAGCAGAAACCAACTACCACTGAAATTCATTACAAGTGACAAATATTTTTGAGAACTAATATTTTTCATAGGCCTGGGTCAAAAAGTTTAACCGCCATTCACACAATGTTCAACACAAAATGCGTTTACAAATTTTGGTAAACATTTAAACTGTTTGGGAAAAGGTGACCAAAATACCTTATAACTGACCAAATGTTCCTTTGATTCATATTATTATGCATTGAAATGAATTAATGTATAATTTCACTAAAAATATTTAAAATTTGAATGGAAATGAAGTGAAACCACATGTACGTATTTTTTCTGTCCAAAAAGATGGAAGATTGGATTTGCATTTTCAAGTCTAGATCCAACACCAATGTGAGTACGTGGGGACACATTAAAGCACTGTTGATTAAATATAGTCAATATGACATTAAGAGACAGCAATGTTGATTGAATATAGTCACATGATATTAAGAGACAACAGCGTTGCCATTTCATGAAATATAGTCAATATGACATTAAGAGACAGCACTGCAGTTTTATGAAGTAATCTCAACATGATATTAGAGACAGCGATGACGCAGTTGCATAAAATATAATCAATATGATATGAAACTAAAGAGATAGCACTGTATCCGTTATATGAAATACTCTCAGCATGAGATTAAGAGACAGCAATGTTGCCATTTCATGAAATATAGTCAATATGACATTGAGACAGCGATGTTGCCCTTATCATAGTCAATATGACATTAAAGACAGTGATGATGCCATTTCATAAAATATAGTCAATATGATATTAGAGGACAAGTCCATTTTTTTATGTATTCTTCTTGTTATGCAATTACTTTATTTAAAGGGGAAGTTCACCCTGAAGAAAACTTTGTTGTAAAAATAGCAGAAAAAATAGTAAAAAATATTGGTGAAGGTCTGAGGAAAATCCGTTAAAGAGTAAGAAAGTTATTAGAGTTCAAAATTTTGGATTTGTGACGTCATTAACGAGCAGCTGCTCCATGTGTTATGTAATATAAAATTTATGAATTTCAAATTTTGTATTGTTCCTGATGACTTAATTTTGGTTTCTTTTCATGATCGGGTGTGAAATTATTTGTCTATTGATATACAAAAGTTACAGTGAAATCATTTTCAATTTTCTGAGAAAATGACATTTCATTGATTTTTTTACCATTCGCTATGTAGGAATGCTGCTCGCATATGACGTCACAAATCAAATAATTGAAATTCTAATAACTTTTCAATTATTTGATGAATTTTTCTCAAACCTTCGGCAATATTTTTTTATGATGTTTCTGCTTTTTTTACAATAAACTTTTTGTCAGGGTGAACTTCCCCTTTAAGTATAGCTATGTATCTTCTCTCAATGTTGTAATTTTTTTTTCTTCATTCCCTGTAACTCCCTTCTCTCTCTCTCTCTCTCTTTCCCCGTTTCCCCTCTTTTTCACTTCCCTTTCTCTACTTGCCACTTTCTGTCTCAAATTTTATATCCAGTTGACTTCTTACTTTTTGCTTTTACATGGTCTCTTCCATCAATATTTTGCCGATTCCTTTTCATTGTATTGCAATATATGTTCATTTATATTCATATTCCCTCAATGTTCAAATATTTTCAAATTTATACATCCCTAGTGTTTATTTACATATGTGCTGCCAATTGGAGGACAAATTTCTATGTTTTTAATATGGATTGATAAAATGAGTCTAGATCTGAATTTTAAAGTTTTGCTCAATTTAACAAACAGTTACATGCACATCGTGGTCGGTATGCAACTGAGCAGACTGATGACGTCATCTACTCACTATTTTTTTGTATTTTATTCAGATATATAAATATTCTAATTTTCTCCTCATTGTCAAGTGAAACAACAATTAAATCCTCCCTTACCAGTGGAATTAAGCATTGTTTAAAACTATACATTTCAGTCAAGTTGATCCTAATTATTAGATCTGTAAAAAATGAAATATTATACAATTCAAACAATAAAAAACAAATGAAATAGTGAGTGAAGGACATCATTGGCTGTCTAATTTGCATGTCACTAAATTGTGCATATCACTGTTCTGTGAAAAGTAAGTGAGAATTTAAAATGTCATAACTTTATTATTTTACATTCGATTTTGATGTAATTTTCAGCGTTATGCTAGTTTGTTTTCTCTCTTTTTATTCGAATCAACATTATTCTGGGGTGGACTCGACCTTTAAGAGACGGCAATGATGCCACTGATACTCAGCATGATAAGAGACAGCTATGTTGCTATATCATGAAATATTGTCTATGATGCCACTTTTTTACAACCTCAGAACTGATCAGTTAAATTTGTCAAGAGCCAATAAATACACAAATGTGTAAACTACGAAACACCTCAACTTTAATTTGTCACAATGCTTACATATTTGCCAGAAACGACTGGTGCACACATCTATCACCGACCACATTTAATATAGGCCTACTTACATTACACATCAGACGTCCTTCATTGACCAAACAGAGAATGGCAACAGTGCTGTCTTTAATGGGACGTCTCTATCATGCGAGCAGCCATCTTGGAAACTGACATCTATTCATTCAACATCAAACCTTACTTTAAAAATGAGACAATCATTCTTCTTTTTGTTTGCTATATCATATCTAAAAAATATGCCTCTATTGAAAATTTTGGGGATAATTTATGGATGGAAAAAATAGAATACAATGAAATCTTACATCTGTAATAGAATTTTCTAAGTGAAAGAACCATACAGCCATGGAAATAATCAATTAAAATATGATATACATAAAAATAATTATTTCACTTAATTTTCAGACCAAAAATAAAAAGATTTCATGTTTATTGTTTCATCTGTCCCAAATTACAAAAAATATGGTTGTTTGCAAGAAAATATTTTAAAAGATATTATAATCCGAATGAAGAGCAGAACTGTTTCATTTTTAAAGTTTGATGATGAATGAATAGATGTCAGATTCCAAGGTGGTTGCTCGCATGAAAAAAAGTTGATTGAAGTGATGATTTTGGATTATATATCATAACTTTGTAGCTAAATATCTTCATCAAAAGTAACAAAATAGGAAAATATTGACAGATTATCAAATTTATCCACATTTTGTAGGATGCCATTTTTTAAGTAGAACGATCCAAAGACCAAACTGTATGACTTTTATGTGTCCCCATAAACTTACATTCGTGTTAAATCTAGACTTGAAAATATGAATCTGCCGTCTTTTTGGACGGAAATATTACAGTTTCACTTCATTTTCTCTTCAAATAAGGATGATTCCATTACTGAAATATACATTCTGAATTCAGTTCACAACAATATGATATGAATTTGGGAATATTTTGGCAATTTTAAGGGTGTTTTTCAGTGAATTTCTTTTTTAAACTTTTTTTCACTTTACACGGATAAACGTAACCGCCTGTTAATTTACAACGTTTAAACATTTTTTTTTTATAAAAGTAATGACTCGGCCAAAACTTTGGTCACAACAGTCTGATATCTCTTGCTTGAAAAATTACTTGAAAACACTTGAGTATGTCAGAGAATCAAATACATCAAACAGAAATAAAAAAAAATAATGATAATAAACAAACTGATCAAATACACTCAATAACAAAACAATACAACTTTCTAAAAACAGGAAAATACATGAAGAGAGGGTTCCATTACACTTGAAAGTACATGTACATGTAAAAATGCATGATATTGATAATCAATTTTAAAAGAAGTAAATTGACATGAATAAAAACATGTTTACACTTTACCATTAATCAACATGATATAATAGTTTCCCAAGCAATTAAATCAATCGCTCCATACTTCATATAATGCATATATGCTTTTATTATTTTCATTTTTTTTCTTCTAAGAACACTGGCAACACTTTAAAAATGGTGTTATAGTACTTGTACCGTGTTAGACATGAAATTGTTAAATTCAGAAATATAGATGAAAAAAGAGAGACATTAATATTTCATGAGTTAATTATTGTGATAGAGTAGCATAGAGAAAGGATATTAAATCAAATGCTTCAATAAATCATAGGTCATATTTGACTGTAGATGCCATTTGGTAAATTTTATCTACTTTTTAAAAACTTTTTTAGAAGTCTTAGAGGGTTAGTATGGTATACTTTTTTTTATTTTATTGAATGGCGGTTAATTAATTTGTGATATCAAGTCTGCTGGCCATAAGCATTGAGTAAAAGCGTACTTAAGCATAATGAGCTCAAAATTTTAAAAGCGCAGTTTTGGCATTATTTCATTCATGTTTGATATTGTCAGATTTTCAGATAACCTGATTTCAATTCATGGTATTAGAAAAAAAAGTATCACACTGAGGTATAGTACAGAATGTAAACCCCAAACTGTTCAAAAACTTAATACTGTGCAATGATGTTAAGTGATACAATGAAATGATTTCACAAAAATACCACTTTCATGATTAATTCAAAGGGGGGGGGGGGAGGGGCTTACATTGTTTAGAAATTGGATGTGATTAACAACTAGGTACCTAAACACAATGTTAGCTTCCAATTGGACTATACTATAACAGTTGGCCCTTTAAAAATGCAATGCCAACATCAAGAATCCAATACCAAAATATAAATATATTTGAGGTTTTTATATACAGCTAGCCATACAAAAGTCCCCCAAAAGAAACTTTATTTTCATAAATTGCATTTACACATTTTACACTCTTATATGTTAATGGGCAGTAGTGAATACATTACTGCCAATTAACATATAAGAGTGTAAAATGTGTAAATTTTACACTCTTATATATATGTTAATTGCCAGTAATGTATTCACATATGGTAATAGCCATAGCAGGATGATAAACAAAGGTTATGTACATGATGATATGACAAGAGTGAACTTAAACTTTGAAATAATGATTTCTTTCTCCAATATAAATAAAAAAAATTAAATTCAGCATATATATGTAATTGAATATGTACTTCTTATTTACATGTAGGTGTGTGTGTGTGTGTGCATGTGTGAGAGAGAGAAGTAGGTTGATGGGTTCATAGCATTAGGTTTAAACCAAACTTTTCTGGAATGCCTAGAGCTCCCTACCTCATTAACATAGCAATACTAATCTTTTAATCCTGCAATAACATGTTTGAGAAGTCATTTTGCGATGAAATGCAAAACAGATACAAATATAAGATGAATTACACTGTGTTAGTTACGATGAAATTATATTCCATAGAAGTGTGTAAACTTACATTATTGGTCAGTCTGGACCTAGACCTTGGTTAATAATAATACCTACAGTATTTAAAGATCAAGTCCATCCCAACTATCATTTGGTCTGAACAAATAGAGAAAATCCAATCAAGCATATCGATGGAACTTTTGCTTATTTTTACAAAACAGGGATATGCACAAGGACACTATATGCAAATGAGTAGACATCACATATTCATTTTTTTTCTGTATTTCATTAAATGAAATATACATTATTTATAATCACAATAAGTTATTTCAAGTTCCATTTTGGTGTTGTCAAATCACCAACACCATATTCAAAACTGCACTTGGAGTCACCCTATGGGTTGCAGCAATGGCAATTCAGTATGCTCAGGGAGGAATCAAACCTTGTTTCACATCACAATGAGGAGAAATATGAAATCAATGTATAATTTCATATATATTTCATATGAATACTAGCAGTATAAGGGGGTGATGTCATCGGTTCCCATTTGCATACCGACCAGGATACGGACACATCTGATTCTGATAAACTTTAAAGTGTCGTGCTTGTTTATCTTTCCATATTTATTATTATTGATAACAACTGATGTTGGGTGTGCTTGGCCTTTGTCCATACTGACGATAAATATACAGTCTTGATTAAGGTCTTTCTGAGGTGACAATGATGTTATGGTAAGAACTCTCTATTAGGTGAAAATAGAGTGTTAGTTGAAAAAAAAAATAATAATGAATTTCTCTTAAACCTATCCAGGACTGCGCCGGTCACTGACTTTTTCTTTTAAGTCTTGCGCAATTTTTGAGACCAGTTTTGCGTCATCCAGGTATGCGGTTCCGAAATTACACAACACTATGTAAGTGCATGTCAGATCAAATATTGCTCAAAAACATTATTTTGTGTACAAAGTCAATGCAAATTGTGGTTTCGACCAAAAGTCATATACCCTTTTTACACAAGACTTTCTTAGCCCCGGACTATCGCTAACCCCGTACTATTATTTTTCCTTTTCACACATGCCAAATTGTTATTGCTAACCCCGGATAAGGAATGCTTGCTTTTCACACACGAAACTCGCTAACCCCGGACTAGTGGTTTTTGTCGATCATTCGTAGTACAAGTATTTCACTCGTACCCTTTTTACTCACGCTAAAATTTCCTTAACCCCGTACTATAGGTGGGGCTAAATTGCCATTTAGCCCCACCTATAGTACGGGGTTAAGCTTAGCCCACTTTCGTTTTACACTAGCGATCTTAACCCCGTACTATCGCTCTTAGCACCGCAATTGCTGGGATAACCCTGCTTTTTTGCAGGGCCAAATAATCCCGTATTAAAGGTGGGGTTAGCCCACTTTGCAAAAATGCTGTGTAAAAAGAAAGTGGGCTAAGCTTAACCCCGTACTATAGGTGGGGCTAAATGGCAATTTAGCCCCACCTATAGTACGGGGTTAAGGAAATTTTAGCCTGTGTAAAAAGGGTAATAGTGTGATTATTTTCAGTTTTACTGGTCCAAATGTATTCATTTTATGCTATTTATGATCTCAGAAGAGTCCCCAACAAATTTCATTGAAAAAACAATGAAAAACAAAAGGTCCAAAAAACAAAGAAATACATAAGAAATTGAAAGTAACAATATAATACATACAAAATTGATCTGATATTGCAATTTTTGCATGTACACTTGCTAAGAACACCAAAGAAAGTTTCTACACCAAAAATTAGAACATTTGGTGCTTTATTTAGGGAGTTAGAGGAAAAAGTATGATTTTGCATACTAATTATGTATAAATTAGCATAATCACTTTCTACCAATTTGCATGAAATAAATTACTATACAATTTTGTAGATAATGTCCAAGACAACCTGCGTGCCAATTTTCGATGCGATCGCACGGCCAACGGCCAAGATCTCAAGAGGGGGCCTGGGAGCCCCCCCCCCCATATGAACTCCCAAAATACCCTGGCCTAGATAAGGTTAAAATACAGAAAAAAAGTAATCTGACTAAATAAAACCATGGGAACATCAAAACTATTATCAATCCATAGAATCAATGTCAGAATGCAACTGAAATCGAGAAAGTGAGCATTATAAAAAACATCCATGATCATCTATTTTGTAATCCCCCCCCCCTCATTCATCACAAAATGACCCAACTACGTACGACCAAATACTGACATCCATGTAAAACAACATTAACATTTAGGCCTATACTATCAAAAGAGGTTTCAATTGTACCATGGTACAAAACCATGGCTATGCTGGTTTCTCATATACATGTAGGCACCCTTTGCAAAAGGCGCACGCTAATATCTTAGTCCATGGTTTTGCAACATGATAACAACTGAAACCTCTTCTGAGAATACTGGCCATACAATCTGGTATCAATAAAAAAAAAGAAACATTTATACAATGAATATAAATGGAATACACAGTGGTATAAAAAAGAAAATCATTAACATTGAGGGAGCACACAAATGAATGGGCATGCATGAAATGATAACGGTTGAAATGTCCACACCTAAAGCATCTACAAACACCTCCTTGCGTAAACATACTGATCAAATTACACATGAAATATGATATCGTAAGTGCTGTTAGTAATCAATGTTGAGCCAGCAATAAGGGACCATTTATACGCAGTGGGAGGGTAGTAAATGAATGAAAACTTAAAATCATGGTTGTTAATAATGCAGACATCTAGCTAGGCTAAAAGCGAGCACTGTTCCCACTGCCAAGCATTTTATCCCGCAGAAAAGCTTCACTGTGAAATGGGGCTACGCATCCCTCAAAGCACATGTCATTTCAATAGGGACATGCTCACTGCCAGGGAAACACATGTACATGTATAAGAACTTGTGCGATGAAAATTAATGAACTTCAACTTTGACAGAAAACAATTTTATTCCGAATGGTAATTTTTCAGAGGATCATGTGCTTATAAATCCTTTTACTCTTACCCAAACACACTTTTATATACTCTGATTCACACAGAACAGAATAATCTTACGGATGGAGCATTTTACATTACAGAATCAGAACAGGCCTTCGAGTCATGCAAGCCTGGGGAAAAGGGGCTGCGCACCACTCGCTACTCAACTGCGCAGTACAATGCTACAACAGAGGGAACAGAGCGAACATTAAAAGATGCTGCTTGTCTTTAATAATGGCTATACCTGATGGGACATATGCTGACTGACCTCATTGGAGAGATCGCTCATCGAACTAGAGCGTGAAAGCTGTACAAGGAGTAAAAAGCAACCAGGGTATTTTATTCAGACAGCCATGCCTAAAAGGGTTTTGAGGCCATCCATGCTCTTTTGAATAGGAAGGGGAAACTTAATCATTCTATCGAAGTTGGTAACCATTCAAAGTAATTCTGAAAGATGGCCTAGATGTACATGTATATAGAACTGTCACCTTCCCCTGCATCAGATTTCGCTGTCCTTTGTGTCATGTCTTATTATTAATCTTTTATGTAATATCATGATCACAAATCTTTGGCTCATTGCATGCTAAAATCAGTTGGTCCATATGTAAAGTATATGGGAATAGCGGAATTCAGTATCTAATGGCTTATTTTAATGTAAAAAATTTGTTGAAATACTGGTAGAAAAAGTTGTGCTCCATTTTTGAAGTCTTCCGGCATGACTAGATCAAAGAATTACTTGTTTGAAATGCGTGAAATATTTGAGTGCCTCTGCAGTAGCCCGTTATTCCTACTTGGCCAATACCCACTGTATTTATCTCTGCAGAATTCATAACACTTCATGAAGACTGGGAAAGTTGAATAAAACTTAAAAGCTGCACTCAAATTTCTAAAAGCAATCTAATTTCAATTCATAAACTTGGACCGTCTTAGATCACAAAAATTTGAAATAAAATAAAATTAAATAAAAAGAACCAATCCATGACGCTATATGACAATATTTTCAAAAAGCACAACACTTGGGCAAACAGGCAGACCTATATGTGAACGATAATCATGAAGAGCAAGTGGATATACTATTAAATAAATGAAATTCTGGTATTTATGGTAGTGTATAATAATGATGTGTTGCTAGACTATTAACAGATCCGAGGGACAAAAATATTCCTTTCATTATTTCAATGATTTTATTCAAAGAAATCAACCCTCTGAACATGGTATATTTGTATCCAACTTTTCCCAACAATTATCCATTCAGTGTCTTACTGAGAATGCTATCTTTAATAATTTCCTCCATTTGATATTGATGGGGGGGGGGAGGGAAGAAATTCATAATCCCTTTTTAGTAATTTAGTGAACTAAAATTACTTCCAAATATCATAAAACCGACAAACTTGTCACTTGATAAAAAAATGTCATTCATGTGTTATAAATAGATTTGAATGCTGCATATAGATTTACATACACAGAAATACAAAATATTCAGAACAATCTTTGGTCAGAATAAAAACTGAATACTGTACATGGTTCGATTTGTCGTTTGAACTTTACTCTAAAATGATATAATTGTTGCACTGTGTGGCTTTTTAGGGGAATAAATCTCTTTTCATTTCCCCACAACCATCCCCCCCCCATGCCCCAACATTATTGAGAAAAAGCATGGTATTAACAAACACACATGCATCGGAGTTGTGATTCTAATTACCTGAAAACTCTTGAAATACTGAAAATCAAAATTAATGTTTGCTAGGCAGACCACCACCAAAAGCTCATTTAAATTGAGGTCAATGAAAACATGCTAAATAATCATGGAATCAAAATGCACATCAGGCATATAATGGTAAGTATCATTAACAAGATTCCAAGACAAAATACATTTTGGAAGGCATAATAAAGTGAATAAGTAAAGATATCGTTACATTGAATTTGGGCTCAATATGCGAAACAACCATACAAACCAATAATACTTGGATACAAATTGTAAAATAGTATTCAATAATTTTTACAGGATTATTAGGACTATCAGGCGCAAATTAAAAGGGCAACAAAAATAAATTTATATTGATCAAAGTGCACAAAAATTAAAATAAAATGAACTTTTAAATCTCACAAGCTATAACATGGGGAATCAAAATGTGAACTTTCTTCATCATCATCACTGAAATACCTAACCATCAAACTGAAAATGAACCAACATTTGAAAAAGCTCACATGAAGAAATGAAAAAATAAATAAATATTGAACAAATGAAATATAAAACAAGAGTGTCTGTGTTGCTTTTTCCAATGAAGCAGTGATACGATAAAAATCCATGAAACTGGACCCTAAATACGTGTGGAGATTTACAAGAAACACAAAACAATAAAGTTGACATATATCAACAGGAACAAAGATTTTTAAAACATTTCGGATGTAACAACTTCCAAAACTGAATTGAATTGACTCGTATCTATATTTTTATGCAGCTGTATTCAGTGAATAAAGTATGGCATAGTAGACATAATTAATATCAGGCATGGAACATTGACGTGAACTGTACTGATAACTTACGTTTTCACTTTGCTGTCCTCCCCCTTGCTCTCTGTGTGGACTGTGAGGTCGTGACCCTGGGTTGCCCACTTGAGGATCGCCTTCCTGATTAGAGGTCTGTGTGTCCTCCGAGGCAGCTGATGGTTCAGGAAAAAAAAAACGAGTAAAATTTTGACTAGAATAATAGCTTCGATTTTGGGTAGTGTTATGAAAAAAATGCTACTTAAGATGTATGGCTAACAACTTATGTACACATAGCTGTAAGGCACTACATGTATATATCAATATACAGTGCGTATCAAAAAAAGTTTACACTTTGAAAAAATCCTGTAAAATTATACATTTGTAATTTCCTGAAGATTTTTCCACACTTTAACATTGGTACAGATCCATTTAAGCAAATGACGATATAACTGTCGAAAAATATTTCCGCTTGAGTGAGCACCACTCACTTTTGAAAAGTTAGTGAAAAATGATTTGCGCAGAACTTTTAAATAGTTATGCGGATAAAAGTAGACCTTAATCATGAAGAACATGTGGAATTTAGCTAAGAAAATTGATTTGAAGATATCTTTTACCTTTTTAAACTTGTTTCCTTGCCAAAAACACTTCGAAGAGTGCATTGCGCCCCACCCCACTTCCCCACACACCGAGGCCATCGTGACGATATTTGCTTTACACTGAGCTGTAATTTACATGAAACGGCTAAGGCTTGATTTTCATTTTGATAATCATTGTCAAGCTTGGGAAAAGTGTGGAGAAACAAGTATTAAATGAAAAATGAAATATAAACCCACTTTAAATGATAAAAACTTAGTGAAAAAATGATAAAGATGTCTGAAATAAACTTTTGTTCAGATTCAGTTATGTTCTAAGATCCAGCTGGCACAAAAAGGTTAAAGGTTATGCTTCTTAAGTGTTGAAATGTCAATTTGGGCGGCAAAATTGTTACAAGATGCTTGAATGTATCCGTTTTATTTCAATTGACTAAAAGTGCAAGGGAAATGTGTTGCAGGGTAAGTTTGATTTCGCCCTTTCCACTTGACACAGCGTGAAAACGAGCATTTCTGCGCAAACAGATTTCTGCGAGCTTTACAAAAATGGACAGTGCTCACTCAAGTGTAACATTCTGTCAAAACTTTTACTTTCATTGGATAGATGAGACCCAAACCTAAGATTATATGTGAAAAAATACCCACATGTTGTATATTTTTTTAATTCCCAGGTCTTTTTCAAAGTGTAAACTTTTTTTTGATACGCACTGTATAAAATATTCCGAAGCACGGACTGCTCCATTGAAGTACACATTGCAACTCCAGGGCCCCGTCTTACAAATAGTAATGATCGATCCAATCAATCGTAACTCTATGGAAATTCATCAGTGTCATAATTTTTTCTACAGGAAATTTGCAAAATGTCCTTTGTAAACAAGGAGATCACACCAAATTGTCAAGAAATCAATGGATATACGTTCATATCTAGAATATTTTTTTTGAACAAACATGCATTTTATATGTTGACGTTGCTGGCTTTCCATAGTTGCGATTGATCGCAAAATATAAGCAAAATTCAATTTTTCCGCTCTAACATCTGGGCTCCACTTTTAAAGATCTTAGATCACAGTGACATAAATTTACCATTATGACGTTGTAAATTTAGTCTCAAAAGTTCAACAAAACTAAATCAAGAAATGTTGCAGTGCTGGGTTTTCACGTCATGATTTATCACAAAAAAAATGTTGGGGAGGGGCTACATATGCCACTTGGATTATGTAGGTATAAACTCTGGTTAGAAAACATGAACATTTGTAATCATGAATAATTCAATTGTTAACAAAAGATAATCGTGTATGGGAATAGAGAACATGCCTTATGAAACGAAAACTGAACTTTTAAATTAACACAACTTGTAACTTTTTCAAAACTTCAAATAAGAAAACATCAAAACACCATGGTAATCCCAGAGGAAAAAATATCTTACACGAATCTGGAATGAAGAAATTCACAGGTGCAGTATTGCTTGGAGCAGGTAAGGTCTGGAAAAGGCTACTTGTGTCTCCTGTCTTTGCCAGTGCTGATGTACCCTTGCCTTTGTTCAGAACATCCACATAGTTACCTGGACCTAGAAAAAAAATAGGATACACAGTGGCATCAAATACTCCATCTGAAATACAATGAGAACTACTTGTTCTCTTGTCTTTTACACCAATTCTTTAGAGATATCGAATACGAGAAACTTGGGAGAGTGTCATTAAGCTGTTTAGTGGAATAATATTAACAATATAAATAACGTTTTATTTCTAATTGTATAGGATTATGCACCTCAAATGATTGATAATCAAATTTATTTTTCCGTACTCATTTTTTTTTGTAAATTTGTCAGAGCGTCATGAAAATGGACATGATCAACATTTGATACTGTCATTTTTTTATTATTGCAATCCTTTTTATTATAAAGCCCTCCTTCCACTACTAATTTGAAATCCATTACAAGATTCACAATTACTGATTTTTTTGACTTGAAATCAATGGATTGCAATTTTCTTCCAGTGCCAACAAATGCATGATAACTCACCAAACTTGCGAGAAAATTTGTTAACCCCAGCAGGAGGGGCCGATTTTTGCCCTAGCCCTCCACCAAGCCCTCCTCCAAGCCCAGGGGCTGATATAGGTGGCTGTGAGGTAGCTGGTGGGCCGGCAGCAGGAGGCGCAGGGCCAGAGATTTCTTTATCCGAGGGGGGTGGAGGAGGGGGTCCACTGTCAGCTTCGTCCGCATCTTCTGCCTTGTTGACCCACTGCTTTTTGACAGGGTCCCATTCGATCTGTTGAGGGAGAAGGGGTTTGCCAAATTGATTAATCATGAATATCATCATCACCATCAACATCATCATTATGTCATCATCACCATCAACACCTTCATCATCATCATGTGTTTACATTCATCATCATTATCATCATCATCATCACCATCATCATCATCATCATCATCATCATCATCATCATCATCATCATCATCATCATCATCATCATCATCATCCTCATCATCACCCTCCTCATCATCACTATCATCATCGTCGTCATCTTCATTATCATCATCACCATCATCATCATTAATGTCATCATCATCATCATTAATGTCGTCATCATCATCATTAATGTCGTTGTCATCATCATCATTAATGTTGTCGTCATCATCATCATTAATGTCATCATCACCCTCCTCCTCCTCATCATCATCCTCACTATCATCATCATCGTCAACTTCATTATCATCATCACCATCATCATCATTAATGTCATCCTCATCACAATCATCATCATTAATGTCGTTGTCATCATCATCATCTTCTTCATCAACCTCATCATCACCATCATCATCATTAATGTCATCATCAGCCTCCTCATCCTCATCATCATCATCATCATCATCATCACCATCATCATCATCCTCATCATCACCATCATCATTAATATCATCATCATCTTCTTCATCAACCTCATCATACTCATCACCATCATCATTATCACCACCACAATCATTACTACCTCTGTAATTGCTATCATATTACCTGACATGATTATGTGACAAGTCAAGGTAAGATAATACAACATCGCCAATTCGCCATCATCTTAAAAATATGTCATCATCACAATTATTATCAAAATCATCACCATCATCACTCATCAGCATCATCAATTCATCATCATTTTAATAATCACAAGCAAGTTTCAAAGCCTGAACAAAGAATCATGAATGTGAGCTAACAGTTGCTCCTGTCTGAATCTCTCAGAAGATATAGGAATGTTAGGAATGTATTAATGTTTAGAATAATCTGAATGAAATCTAGGATTAGAGAAGGTTTGGTGTTTGGTTTAATGTTGCCTTAATGTGCAGATTCCCACAGGAGCAATTGCTGCCAGGCAAATGTAACAAAGTTGTTATGTTAGCTTACCGTTTTCTTTGTATCATCAGGGAGATGGATATTAGAACCGCCAAGCTTTTTGTTGAACCACCTTAGCCAGCCGCCCTGTGAGGACTGTTAGAGCAAACTTACATTACACTAATAAGCCCTTAACACAACCATTGAATATAAATATTCCATTACATGTATTTCATCCACACTGAATACCTTAAGTGATTGATTATAAGGATATTTTCATCACTGAAGTGGGAGAAATAAGTGATACAGTTCAATCAAAGCTCTACCTGCCCAACTCAGAACTATCAATGAAAAAAACGAGCTATGTAGGAATCATTACTTTTATTGTACTAACTGGTAACTCTGGCCAATTTAAAGTATCTTATGATAAAGATAGCATGCATCAATAGGCATTTTCTAACATTTTATAAATTTTCATTTTAATCTAAACCTCCAGATGTTGCACAAGTAGAGCTATAAATCAACAACTAAATTAGACTACTAACTGATTTAGCAAGAACTACCCTACAGCATATTTTTTTTTAAGATCGGGCAGTGAACAACAGTGCCATGAAATCATAATATGCACATATAATTAAAACAACTATTAGTTCATATCACAACATTCACAAATGGAACACCATCATGCCCCAGAAATGTTTGCCTACAATTGCAAGTATTTTTTCTAAAGCATTCTCACATGCAAATTATACCATTCAATGATTTACATTCATGTTAAAAAAAACTATATACTTTAACAATAGGTATTTTGCAAGCATTCCTATTACCATTTATGCCAAATCTACTACTCAACTACACCATTCACAAAGTTACAAATGTACATATACTATCCCATACACCAATGTGTGAGTGAAGACAGACATGTGGCCTGTTACACAAAGAGATACAATCAATCATATGATCAATTGTTAATCTCTATTTATGATTACTATCAGTGCTATGATCAATTGTTATTCTCTCATAATGATTTAATATATCCCTTGTGTGACAGGGTGCAGTCTGGTCAAAGGTTCATGTAACTGATGGTATGCCATTGACATAGAAAATAAATAGAGACACTCAACGAGGCAAAGTTGAAATAAACAACACTGGAGCAAAGGCAAACAATACAGAACAAAAAAAAGAACATTAACAATAAAAAAAAGAGACAAAGAAAACAATGAATGAATGTTTAATTAAACAAATGAAATATAAAAAGAAAAAAACAAAAATAGTTTATCACAGTATCACTCTTTCTTAGGGAAATCTTACCTTTGGTTTTGGTTTATTCTGTGGTTTTGTCTCCTTGGGTTCGGGCTGCTGTTGCTGCTGCTGCTTCTGTTGCCCCTTCTGACTGGCCACCGATACGGTCGACCCCCCTGACGTGGTCCTGGTCCTGGGTCTGGGGGCGGTGAAGGTGTTGGGGGAGTCGGGCGGGGTCAGGGTCTTCTGGGGGGATGGCGGACCGCCCATGGAACTCAGGGTGTTGGTCCGGCTCCTGTTCTGCTGCACCTGCTGTTGAGAAAAGTTTCAAAAATGATGACAACAAAAAAAATAAAACATCTGATTTAATACAATTCCATTTTCAGTATTCATGGTTTCCTTCTTTTTTGACAATCATATGCAAGGGAATGACAGATATTTGGCTGTTGAGAAAAAAAAAACCTGTTTACAAAAAAAAAAGATTTGATCCAATACAATTCTATTTTCAGTGGCCATTGTTTTTAATTTTCTAGCCCATCATCGGCAAGGAATGATGGATATTTGGCCATACTTATACCACAACCTTCTTATTTGCAGCCATTAGGGCTCTGAATAGCAAACCTTAGCAAATGAAACTTCAATTTATTCAAACAACCTATTGCACAAAATATTCAATGCAGTCAGTTGCATAACTCGCCACTATGATTTATCACTAAGTAGTGTGTTACATGGGCATCATGTGGAGCGTTGTGGCCCAGTGGATTAGTCTTCGGACTTTGAAACAGAGAGTCGTGGGTTCGAATCCCAGCCATGGCGTAATTTCCTTCAGCAAGAAACTGATCCACAATGTGCTGCACTCAACCCAGGTGAGGTAAATGGGTACCAGTATGAAGTAATTCCTTAAAAAGCTCTGTGCGCTACGAACGCCTAGCTTAGCCGGGTAATATAAGAGCGCCTTGAGCACCTAACAAGGTGGATATGTGCGCAATATAAATACCCTATATTGTTATTATGATTTAGGCTATGCTGCATCAATTGAAAGTCGATGAAAGAGGACCAACATGGTTTGTGGTGTGTCGCAGTCAAGATTGCAATCATTATCCATGTATCCTAACTATCAAATAGTTGTATGGCTTGCGGAAAGTTTAAAATTTTCAGAGGACCTGTTAAAACATGCAATCCACTA
Organism: Lytechinus variegatus; assembly: GCF_018143015.1. Lineage (NCBI taxonomy): Eukaryota > Metazoa > Echinodermata > Echinoidea > Temnopleuroida > Toxopneustidae > Lytechinus > Lytechinus variegatus. The sequence goes on along the minus strand of NC_054754.1, from coordinate 11,067,805 downwards.
ATGCTTTGGAAATTACACCGAAGGCAGAGGTACTTTAGAGAATACAAACGTGATAAATATTTTGACTTTGATTTCTTACGAATACTTTACCACATGTGAAGTTTGCTTCAAGGAGCAAGTGGTCAGTGATTGTCAAGGTTTGTACGCTTCTAGAAATTTTTACATCTAATTGGTTATTCTTATGAACAAATTAGCAAGTAAAAATCCCTGCCAAAGCTTTTCATCAAACGCTCCACAGACCTTACCATTTTGTTATAGCTATTGAAATCAAACTGGGAAGCACCACTCTGTTCAAACTCAGTTGAGTCCCCCTCGGTCTCCGATGGATTGGTCGTTGTACTGTATTCTGAGAAGTTACTTCCTATCGAGGCCCCTGGGTCCTGGTTGGGGGGAAAGTTACTGCTGCAGGGCACAATAGGAAGAAAATAAGATATGTCTTACACAATCACTATTTAAAAATTAAACCAAATAAAACAAGATCCTTGCTAAAACCACTACTAGTAATTCACAAAGAAAGTACCTTGCTTGATTTGTTCAATAACTACTTGTAAAAACAACCCTCATTTTGCTAGAATCTTTACAAGAGCGTTGAACCATTGGAGAAAAAAAAGACACTAAATTATTCCAGTTGTCATTGTCATTAATTCATTATGGAAATCTGTATCGACTGCAGATTAAAAATAATGAGCAGCTCTAAATTTGCAACTTAACTTCTAAGGTGTGAGTACAGCAAATCCCGGTCTTGGTCCATGCCCACTATTGCATTTGGTGCCAAATAAGAGAATCATATAAGGTGCATCACATATCTAAAGCTGCTTAATGTGAAATCAGGAAAATTCAATGAAAAACTAAGTGGTCATCTGAAAACAGTTCTCAAATACTTTTGAAGTCCTTTGTACCTCATTGGCTGGGTGTTATAAGGCTGATAATTATCATATTGGTAGTAGGGATTTTGTTGTTGTTGTTGCTGTTGTTGACCAGTTGTTTGTGTACCATCTTGCTGTTGTTGTTGCTGGTTGTAGTCATAGAAGGGCACCTGTTGTTGATCTGTTTGCTGATCTTGATACTGGTTGACTGCAACAAATATGAAGTTAATTGTTTATATTTTACAATAATATTCTGTAATTATATAGCACTTAATACATCAGAATAAGATATAATAAAATTTTATTTAAATTTGTAAAGATACAAAAACAAACAAATATATTATCACTCTTGTCATCCCATCATGGCTTGTCTGCATACAATGAATACTATACTCCACTCCCTGGGGAGTATTCCACAAAAAAGAGATTCAAATATATCTTTTTCGAATAGAGAATATGTTGATTCCCATATTCCTGTTGGCTTTTGTAAACTGTTACCTGAAAATCTTTTTTTTTAATAAACAAAAGACCTATCACAAACCTTGTTGCTGGTCATCTTGACCTTCGTAGCCTTGACCTCCGACCTGGTCCTGTTGGTATCCCTCCTGCTGGTATCCCTCATACTGGTATGCTGACACCCCTTCACCCACACCTTGGACTGTTCCATCTGTGCTCTCCACGCCCAGTGTGCTCAGGTTGGAGGACGATTCCACCCACGGCATGGGGGTGCCTGATGATGAGGGTGGTTTTAATTGTCCCTCCTGTTAGAATTAAAGAGAGAAATGGTCCAATGTTTATTGAAAATAACTGACATCATAAAGTTGATATGTCACATGTTATCTATTGTCTATTTTCCAACCGAGATTACATCAGATTTGTTATATGCAGTCTGATAACTTGTATGCACAAATCTTGCTTTTGTTGAAAATTGATATTCAAGTTCATATGAAGAAATGAAACGCTATCAAGCTCTATCAAGCAAGTCGAGGTGCCGTGGCCGAGTGGTCTAATGCGCCTGACTATACATGAAAGTCAGGGGTTCGATCCACGGCCGTGGCAGCTATGCCCGTGAGCAAGGCATTTAATCTCCAATGCTCTTTTATCCTGCTTTCAAATAAATGGAAATGCTAAATGCATTATTGGTAACTAGGTGTGAACTTGTTTAAAAATTAAAATAAAAAGTTTGTAGATGTGGGCCCATAGCAACTGGTTGTATAGTTGATTTGTACACTAGATTATAATCTGCAAACATAATTTTTTCTAATGCTGCACTAGTAGAGGCAGTGTCCTGTACCAGAGATATGAATAGCTTAACCACTATTTCAAGGTTCATATTGGAAACCAGGTCAAACCTGGTTCCTGGTAAGAAAAATTAAACTGTTTAGAAAAGTTTCTGAGATGGGATTAGTACTCAAGAAACTTGATTTGGAAGCCACTTACATTAATCTGCATGACTATGGCCTCTAATGGGACAATCCATTGTGGTTCTGTGATTTCTCTAAGGTCATGGAACTCAGGATCATGGTGTTTTAATCTGTGTGACAGCTGATGATGGGATAAAAGGAAATGGAGAAGATAAACGTTCATTTATCATCAAAGTAACGTTTAGATGTCCAGGGGGTATTGCCTAAAGGGTTGCGAGCAAGTGTAATTCCGAATATCAAATGCAACTTGATTTTAAACCAACGAAGCATGCACGTAAAACACTTTTTAGTTTCGTTGAAGTGCAAGTTTCTAAAATATGCCCCTGGTATCTAAGACGACATCATAACACAGGAATGAATCTAAAAATACTGATCTTTCATGTTGGTAAAATATCCATCATAACCGTCATTATCTCTAATTTCATCATCAATTATCATTAACATAATTATTTTCACCATCATCATCATCACCACCATCATCATCATGATCACCATCTCATTATGATCACCACCATCATCATCACCATCACCATCGTGGAGCATTGTGGCCTGGTGGATTAGTCTCTGGATTTTGAAACTGAGGGTTGTGGGTTTGAATCACAGCCATGGTGTAATTTCCTTCAGCAAGAAATTTATCCACATAGTCCTGCACTCAACCCAGGTGAGGTGAATTGTATTCCTTGAATGCTTTAGCTACGGCCAGGGTAATATTATGATACAAAGTATCAAAGCGCAGTTGAGTATATGTACATATGAACTATTCGTACAAGAGTAAGGGAAAACCCCAGTGTAGTGATCCACCTGCACTCTACCCCCAATCAGTTATATCGGGAGGAGAGACCTGTGGGTCATAGTGATTCAGTTCGCTTTTCGCCTCCAAGGCACAGGTAATGCCAAACAAACAATAATAGTAACTGCGCTATATAAATGGACATTTTATCATTATCACCATCACCAATGCAATCACCATTAAAACGATATATATCACGATTATTACGATTAATCTTACCTGCTAATCTATCAAAATTAATTAAAAAACCAGACATACTCTTACCTGACACACTTGGCTTACAAGCGTACTGTTATAGTAGTTAGGAGAGCATTGGATTGTGTTTGCTATTGTTTCGCAATACCTCAATGCCTGTTGGGAAAGGAAAGACAAGCAACTTGACTTACTAATTTGAAATTACAACATATTTGGTCTGCAAGCAATTCTTACTTCAATTTACACTTCTCTCTTTCATGGCAATTACTCAAAGATTGTGGAGCACATTTTTCCTTCAATGTTTTTTCTCTGTTAAGAAATCTATTTTGCATGGCTATAACATTTATTCAAGTACATATTCAAAATTCTATCAACTACAATAACAAGAGCAAAACAACACAAAAAACAAAGTTAATAGTTTTTTTCTGGAATGATTCTAGGCAATATTTTGGAGAAAATCAATAATTTTACAAGTATATTTCAAATACTGTTTTAATATGTCGAGTGTACAATAATCATACAAAATAGCAATGAGTTTGAACCGTGATAATTAATAATTTTCCAGCTACATGTTTGTATCTGAAAGTATTTTTTTACCTGTGACGTAAAGCCAAAGTCAGCGAGCCTGCAGGCGTAGATGAATTTATATGCCTGGAAGTTGGGTATGAGGAAATGCTTGTTTGCCAGCATCTGAGCATATTCATAGATCTCAGTCAGTTGGATAGCTGAGTTGGTGGAGAACTTGCTAAAGGGTAGGCTGAATATGGACAGAGAGATAGAATTCTAAATTATATACTGTAGTATACACACTGGCATGTACACTATGCAGGAATGACAATGGTATTGTAATTCTTTTTTTTTTACTGGGTAATCTAATGGAGAGATCAAGAAAGATGCTAATGATTGTATATAGGTACTAAAGTAATCAATAAATCTTTTTAATTAATCAACAGTATGCAATTGATTATTTATCAACATCTTGCAATGGAAAGTACATGGTTATCAGTTTATAACTGAAACTCTTTTCAATCTCTTGTCCCCCATCTTTGGAACAAACTCCCTCCACCTCTCAGAAACCTTTCTTCTCTTGACCTCTTCAAAAAACATCTCAAAACACACTTATATAACCATAAACCTTAACTTCTCTTATAACATCAACAGCACTATATAAATCCAATTGTTGTTGTTGTTATTATTATCAGTTCATAATTTGTATCTGATATTCACAATCAGTTGCAAAATCGTTATGAAACATCACATTTGTCACTAACATTTCAAAGTTGAGTTTGACGAGAGAAGGTCCAGACTGTCAAGCCTCCAAGCACATTCACTGGCAACAACAGTCCTTCTTGTGCATTATACAATGTTGAATGAATCATGACAAACCTGTACATTTACCTTTCTTGTTGCATCTTTGGAAGTTACTCAAGATATTTATTTTACAAAATTATATACTATTGAAATTTACACCGGTTGTATTATATAATGTATTGTTTATGCATCATAAATGAATGCAGGAGAAAATAGAAGAAAGAAATGTACAAACTTACTTGTGACTTGATCCAAGGAGTACTATCTTTGTGGTCTTCTTGCTATAGATACCAAAGCCTACCTGTGCCATCAGGTAACAGAACTGAGATGCATGTAGGAGACCTCTTGATGCTGTAGGATTACAATAGGAAGCACAGAGAAAGTTGTGTAAATTCACAATGCACCGTCAAACCTACGTGACTGGTAAACTGTGAATGAAAGCCCACAATATGTCTTTCCTTCTTCATTTGTTTCCATTTGCATTACCCTTCAATTTACCTCGAAACAAGTTTCATAGCTTCAGAAGCTTCAAAACAATGCAGCTCAAGTTGTCATCCTATCAAACTTAAGTCTTAAATCAATCCTGTTTAATTTACTGCAACTGATAACTTTTTAAAGATTTGTAGCTCAAACCGCTTTTTCATTGTGTTCATGAATCAGCACAATATCTTACTTTCATCAATTATCATATGGCAAACAGGGGGGTGTTTCACAAAGATTTAAGTATGACTTAGAGTCGCAGTTAAATGCCGAGTTGCGTACTGTATGAAAGGCTTGACCGCATTGGTCAGATTGTGCCATGAGGACGCGCACTACTGCGTATCTATCAATAAGATCGCGCGTTGCATATCATGTACATGTCGGCATTTAAGTGCGACTTAAGTCATACTTAAATCTTTGCGAAACACACCCCAGGTCTCTATGCCTACCAACATCTGGGTCCCATTTCATAAAGACTTGTTAATGCTCAATATTTATAACAAGTTGACTATCAGCCAATCAAATCAAATGATTTCAGTAGCTTAAAACAGTTATTGCAAACTTGTTACTATAAGAAGTCCTATGAAATAGCACCCATATTAGCTTTACTAATTGCCTTCAATTTGGTGTTGTGAAAGACAAATGACTTACATAATGAATCACCCAAGGTCACAACGCTCTTGAAGCCGACATCGGCACTGCTGCTCAGGTTAGACATCACCATGGCCAAGTGAGGGCGCCAGTCACCCCACTTTTCATCATTGCAGCTCTACAAGAGAAGAATTACGAGTTAAATCAATAATTCTTTAGTAGTTGGTACAAAATTTATTACATTACTATTGAATAAGAGAGATGAAACCTATCATCCCAAAAAAAATTATTTTAACAAAAAATATTTCTTAGACTGGTCAATCAAGTTAACCTGAGAATTTAATTTGCCGTCACACTGTCCTTATTGGCATCAAATGGTCTCTTTCCTATTCATTTTTCTTTTTAGTTTCCCATTTTATGCAATGGGGGTAAAATTCCTTTGTGATGCCATAATAACTTACATATTGTTAGCTTGTGTTACTACTACACAACATCGTATAGCTTTTCCCAATATCATTATCATACAAAATAAGAAATGCACCAACAAGGCAAAATCATTGTTTGTAGATAATTATAATTTTCTTCCTTCATAGGTAAATAGATTCAGATGTGGCATATGATGCAGATAATCATCTCTTGACTTGGCGAAGATACCAAACTATCACTTCCTCAGCAAGCTGGAAAGATAGCTACATCCACTTTGCTTCGGAGATGATAGTTTGCCCATCACCTTCACCAATGGTAATTACTTGCTTAATATACAAATGTACCTCTCTAACATGTAATCCCAACATTGTGCAAAATAAGTCAGGACTCATGGGAAGCACATACAAAACAATGAATGCATGGAGACGACGCTTCAAGAAGGCAGCTGCCCCTTTTGATTAAACATGCACTGCTGACATAGAGGGAAAGGCGCAGGAAAGAAAAGCCAATGCCCCCAATCAAGATGCTTCTCCCCATGATCAAGCCTAAACAGGTCAAAGATGCGGGAGAGTGTGTCTCTCAAGAATACAACCTTAAAGTCATCAGAGAACTTGGATCTCTTGAACAAGAATCTTCCCCCAATCTTCGCTTACAAAGTACTTACAGTGACAGCAGCAGGCTGTCTATCTGACATCAGCTGGTATAGAGTCTGCAGAGGATCGTTCATTGGAAGACTGTTGGCAAACCTGTATCACAAGAGATCAATGGAAGTGTTTCACGAGACATCCTGCTGGTGATTATTTACTTGGAAATTTGCTCTGAGCCAATCAGGTGCAATGATTTCAGGGGATTATAATAAAAGGTCAGAGATAAATAACTGACTCTTTGTTTCTTGAAATGCTCCCCTCACAGGATAACTCCTAGGGAGGACACCTCTACGGATATGGTTCCAACCTGAACACTCTGTTTTTCAAAAACGGCCGATTCCATATGTGTCGTACAGGACATTTTGACAATAATTTCTAGATTCCTAGCTGAATGCTTGAGCAATAAAATAGTTTTTTGTCGATGATAAAGCTATAGTGGGTAGTCATGTGAAAAATTAATAGCGAACACAAAATAACTGATTATGGGTAAATTAAAGGTGAAGATGTTGTGTGTTGTACGGGACACAGAAATGTCCCGTACGACACGCAATATTTTAAGCTGTAATTCACCTAGTAGTCTTCCCAGTAGTACTTTAATATTACCACGAAGCAAATTGAAGTTCTTCGTTCATTTGAACAGCAGGTTGAAAAATGTTTTAAAAATGGCAAATTTTTCTAGCATGGAATCACCTAAACAAGGTTATGATTTACTTATTGACCATCGTTAGACAGATCTTGAATTAATTTAATAACTTCATCAAATAAAAAAAAGCAAAAAGCAATCTCATCCAGGCTTGATGTTTTCCAAATATCAATCTTAACCCCCCCCCCCACAAAAAAAATAATAAGAAGAACAAATCATAAACATTCAATTTTGGGAATTCATGAAAAGAAAATATTAGATTTTCAAAGCAATCAATTATCTTTTTGACAAAACAACCAAGAACAAGTCATAAACATACAATTTGGGGAATTCAATAAAAAAAATGTAATCGCTAAGCGACCTAAATGCATCTATCTTGGAAACCTTTCACATATAATATGCCTGAGCTAATTACCTTGTCATGACACTTGCGTGTGTTCTGTTATCCATTTTACTAGCTAAGAGGAGAGCATGACCCCACAGTCCTTTCTTCATGGCCCACTCCAAGGCTTCCTATAATTACACAAGATATGAAACAAAAATATGTTATTTTTTTCATTTATAATGGGCCCTTTAACAAGGCAATAGCCGGATTATGCCAAGCCACCCACGATTACATAAATGAATATTTCCCCAAGTAGATCCTAACCAAGTTTGACTTCACAAAAAAAAAATATTTGCAGGTAAACTTCAATGTCTCACTTCAAATGACCTTTGACTTCACCATGTGACCTTCAATGCTATTACAACATGATGTTACCCCTAGTGCATCTACCACACAAGTTTGGTTGCCATTGTATCAGCACTTGCCATGTTATGTGTCATAGAAGAGTCTTGTATGTGATGTCGTTACATGACATGGGACTACAGGAGAAAATGGGTTAGGACAAGAAGTGCAGAATCCTTTTCTAAATGAGAGCCGGGTCAAGTAACACATAGCTTAGCGACAGATCATGCCAATGACTTTCCTAGCTGATAGTACATTGTGGGCAATTGCAGCAATCATAATAATTTATTCTACAATCAAATGCTAATGTTTATGTAATGGGGCCCAGGGCAGTCAATAATTATAATAATCATTATAATAATTCTAACGTCATATTTTATCCCTGGTAGCCACTTCAGTCCCGAAAACTGCTCTTCCAGCGGGCCCTGCTTAACATGATAGTGTTATAATGACCCCGGCTTTAGCACGGCTACCTTGATCAGGCGCTCGAGCATTAAAGGAATTCCTTCCTATCAGGTACCCATTCATCTCACCTGGGTTGAGTGCAGCACAATGTGGGTAAATTTCTTGCTGAAGGAAAACATGCCATGGCTGGGAATCCAACCCACGTCCCTCTGATTAAAAGACAAGAGTCGTAACCACTAGACCACAACACTCCCACACAATGGTAAGTGAGCAGAATGACAGGTATGCCAACATGCTTCAAACTTGACAGGTATATCCTACAAAAAACATACATTGTTTACCTTACTATTTTTTGCTCTGTTCAATGTCTTTATTTTCTCTTATCATGTAACTTACCTTCTTTCTGCCAAACAAGAGCAGCTCTCTGAATCTATGCGTCTGCTTCACAGCATCTTGGGCATCATTAGTCTTGGGTAACTCGGAGAGAAGGTCGGATACATCGGCTCCATCCTGCGATGCCTCTCCTTCCGCTGCTTCTTCTTGGGAGGAGGATTCCCTACTTGTCATTGGATGGTCCTTGAGGAGTAGATCTGAGATGTCTGTCTCTACGACAGTCTGATGGGGGCAAAGGTGTCGGGAGAGAAGGGTTAGGGTTAGATGACTTTAAATCTCTAGACTCGTTTTTCTTCCAGGAGTCTACAATATATTGTCCATAGTGGTGGAGCCAGTGAATTTGAGAAGTGGAAATGTGAATTAAAGATAAGTTCATTACTTTTTCTTTCAGAAAATATAGGCTTATCATTTAGTTACATGACCAAGAACATCTGTTTAATAGTAGGGGAAGGCGGGGTAAGTTGAGCATAGGGGCAAGTTGAGCCACCAGCCCCAGGCCAATAATGAATGAGTCAGACATTGTGGTGGTGTCATGTATTGATGACCCATAGCATAACCCCTAACCCCACCACATTGTTTCCAACTTTGAAACAAAAAGTAGTTTTTTAGAGGGAAAAATGTGAATTTCAGCCAAAAAAGTAAAAAAGAGTGTGAAATAGATAAGTGCTTTATAAACACACACGTCTTTAAATATAATAAAGACATGATAACAACATTATTAGTCCAGGTATGGATCTTCATTCTTGTCATAGTCTTTTATATGATGGATGCATAATAAATGTGTGGATACAAAATTATCGCACTAAGTTCGGACTGGGGTAAGTTGAGCCAAACAGCATGGGGCAAGTTGAGCCATGGTAATTCCTGTGGTAATGTATCTTAAAAAACAAACAAACCATAAAAATCTATTGAAATGCAGGCTGAAAGGAGCAAATTTACATGACTGCTCTTTTCCTTTTACAAGATGTTAGTATTTATAGAGAATTAGCAAGTGAAAAGACTTTAAACAAAAAATTGACATGCTGGTTCTCCCCCATACATTTTTTATATAGTTTTTGTGGCTCAAATTACCCCAGAAGGTGGCTCAAACTTACCCCATATATGGGGCAAGTTGAGCCATTTGACATCGGTTTTTTCAAAGGTCACGATGACTTTCAGTGTTGGGGTAGAAAGTTATATATAGGTGGAAAATATTTCAGAAGAATGAAATTTCAAGGCAAGGTACTCATTTCGACAAGATTATTAATCATATCAATTCTAACATGCAAAAAGCAAAAACTGTCACAACTTACCCCGCCTTCCCCTATTGTTTTCTTTTCTTCTTCTTACTTTGTTACCCCACCCCCCCCCTCACCCTTTCATGGCATTCCCGATCATCTCATATTTTACAACAATATCTCGTTCAAATACATAATACAAGAAAACAATGTCATACTTCATGTGACTTCTCATTTCCAGCCCCCAAATGCATGCAAAAATGTATTAGTCTTATTTCACATGGCAAAGAAATATTATTTACAAATCATAACAAGGCATAATAATCAGCATTACAAATCTGTTGAATTACACTCCTTCATTAACTAGTATATTTATTCACATTTCTTTGTGAAATGAAATTCGCAACACCAACACTCATTTTGAGTTTAAACTTGTTAAAACGTAGCTCACCCCGTTTTGTCGACAAAGTAAGACAAGCAGGTCCCAGAGCAGAGCAGCTGATTCTTTGTCTGAGAGGTCAGTGCTCCTCCTACAATCCGTTGCTTGGGTTGCAGCAAAATGTAAGACATCATTCTTGTGCGTCTCTCCCCTAGAGAAAAATATATCAACATGCAGTGCAAAAGGGTCCGTCATGAAGTATTCTGATACATGGCGATGTGACGACGTATGGGCACTTTGTCTAATACCCGTTCTTCTCATTATCGCCCAAACAAAACTCACCAGAATCCATGAAATTGGTCATAAATATAAAATATGTTTATGTTCAATGTAAATATCTTATTCATGTTGTGTTTATATTTTTTTTATTGTTGCTGTTCTCTGTAAGGAAGCACCTTGCTCAACAAGCATAAGATTCTTGGGGTGCTACCCAATTTTTTAACCTTTGTACAATTATTATTGTAACATCTGAAAAAAATAAATGAATTGAATCGAATGTCAACCCTAAAATATATTTCCTCATCCCAAGCCTAAGCTGGTGGACAACAAAATGGTAAGTGAACATTGTTTGGCAATACTCATGGAGAATCAGACATATATCGCCTTATCGTGATATCACAGGTGTTGATAAAAATGCTGAATTATTCAATACCTTGCCCCCATAGAGGATGGGGTGCAAATCAAAATGGAACTTACTTGATTAACGGCCCCGGATAGCCTTTGTATACTGCAATTTCATCACAATGCTCCACCATTGTCTAGAGAGAGAGAAGAAAAAAATAACACTAAGACAATTGGTTCATCAAAAATAATATCATATATTAATGTATTGAACTATTTATTTATTCATTTATATTGATGGACTTTTCCTGATTTATTTATGGTTTTCTTAGTTTTTAGTTAAAATTATCTTATTTTCTTTCCTTTCAGTTATACCTTTCTTTTCTTTTCAATTCACATATTCTTCATTTTCTTTATTTGATAGTTAATCTGGTTATTCCGTTCTAGTTCATTTGTTCACTGAATTAAACCTTATGCATATGATGTCATTATCTCATAGTGCCCTCCCTCGGAGGATATAGGAATACGTATAAACAGAGTTGTCAGATATGCGTCAGCTGCTGATCACCAATGCATTCAAGGCAATGGCTACAGCCTCTAAGATGGAGGCAATATGACATCAATGCATAGATGCACTATTTTCTATGAAATTTCTTATAATATGTTGAAATGTCTCGGCACTGACCTCTACATTGTGAATCTCCACCATAGCTGGCATTCCATCAGCTGGTACGTTAGGCAAGACTTTGATGAGCTGACCACCGGGGCTAAACCTGGCTATTACGTGGGGTAAGGAATGTTTCACAGGGGTACGTCTCTCTGGTGGAGGGGGTGTGTCTGAAACACAAAAAGGTGATGAGAATGATAAAATAACAATAATGAAAGAAAACAATCATTTTACATACCGATAGCACATATCACAAAATCTCATGTCTCCATGCTCAAGGGGAAAAGATGCATTGCTGATTTTTAAATGTAATTACTCTAATTTATCTACTTGTGTGAGTAGTTTTTCAGATTCACGACTTGAAAATGTTATGCTTTAGTCAAACCTTTGCATATTTGGCTTGAATATTGCTGAAATGCAGATGGACGCTGAACACAAGGATACCCAATAAACATAAGCTTACTGAAGTGAATAGGCCAGTGCTACTCACTCGCTAGTTTAAAACACTGCTCTGTAATTTGAGTGCTAAAACATGGCTGTCTACACAAAGGGGAGACCCTAATACTTCTGTTTATTACAATGTTTCAGCGTAAACTAAAACATATCAACGGACACAGATTGGCATATACATGTATCATTGAACATCATAATCTATTTACACATACATTGGTTAAAAAGGAAAGAAAATACAATTAGAGTGGGTCTTTTGTACACACAAAAAAGGAATTCTTCATCACCAAAAATGTTGAATATGTATAATTTCCTAATTCTGATTAAAAAGTGGCAGCCCTGTAAAATGATCTCAACAGTTTTTGTGCCATATGGCCAATATAATAGATCTAACATATCATAACATAATGCTATGGTAATAAAAAAAAATCAAGAGCTATAGCAAGAATTCCTAGATGGAAATTGACAGCTTACAAGAAGTTGGTTGTGGCTCTTCCTGTTGCCAAGAATAATCTTGATTGTAGTACTGACTGCCGTCGTAAGTAGCCCTGTCGGAGGAGTTCGCACTGTCGTAGTAGCCCTGATCTCTCCTCCAGCGTGGGTCGTAATTGTCATACCCAGAAGGATAGATGGCACTCTGATTTGACCCGTACTGCTCAGGTGTGCCTCCGCCTTGGTGATGGAATTCTTCTGAGAAACTGGGGGTTTTAGGAAAGGGGAGCAGAAAGCAGTTATTTCATCATCTTTCCCACAGTGTAGGTTCCACGTAAACAAGGAGCCCTAAACAAAAAGCTTATCAATCATCGTATCACATTTTTCTAATACTGATTGCATAGACAGCAGTGTAGAGTAAATCATTAAAATTAATTAATTGATAACCTTTAAGTTTCGGGACCCAATTTTGTATTGAACCCCAGTGGTTACTGTAGAATGCCTAGCCGGGAATTAAAAAAAATCAAATGTAGTTCCACTGCCTCAATAAGATTGTTAAAGGCCAATTATAATGCACCTAAAAACTGGCATTTTCTGTAATAAATCATAACCAACAAAATTATAAAAAATTGGCTCAAATCTTCAGAAGGCTACAGGCGCTGCACACAAATACGCATGTACGGGACTACGCAAAAATTATATGCTATTATCTTAATTTGAATGTGAGGGGAGTTTGACATCAATTTTCTGCAGTGCATCATTATTTCATGGTATTCTTCCTGAACACTACAAAACAATTTTGATAATGACTCTTTCCACCTTTCCCGAAATTTTCATTTTAATCAGAAGTTTGATGGGAAGAAGAGAATAAACTTACCTTTCATTCTGACTGGCATCTTTCTTCTCTGTTTGTGAGGCATCTGAAGCATTCAAAGATGAATCTTGTGAGTATTGTTGGGAACCAGACCTATTCCTCTGTTGCTCATAATATTTCTGGAAAAAAACGTGATAAGAATAATAATTATAATAATTATACTTGTTACATAGCGCTAAACATTTACTTTACCATGACTCTCTAAGCGCTCTTCGGTAATGCAGGCTAATTACCGTGACTTTAGCAGAGCAGCTGTAATGCACACTGCGTTACAAGGATAATACAAATATAATTTAAAGGACAAGTCCACCCCCAAAAAAAGTGGATTTTAATAAAAAGAGAAAATCCAACAAGCACAACACTGAAAATTTCATGAAAATCAGATGTAAAAAGAGTTATGACATTCTTAAGTTTTATCTTAATTTCATCTTATACATGAAATATTCAATTTTTTCCTCATTGTCCTGTTAAACAAACTTTTATTTCACCCTGAACACGTAAAATAACCATTGTTTAACATTTTATGTTTCAGTCAAGTTGGTCTTTTTACTGTCAAATCTGTAAAAATTGAAATATTTTATAATTCAAACAATAAAAAACAAAAGAAATAGTGAGTGAGGAACATCATCGATTCTCTCATTTGCATGTGACTAAATTGTGCATTTAAATACAATGTGAAAAATAAGCAAAACTTCAAAATGTCATAACTTTCTTATTTTACATCCGATTTTGATGAAATTTTCAGAATTATACTTGTCTGATTTTCCCTATTGATTCAAATCAACATATTTTTTCTGAGCTGGACTTGACCTTTAACACCTTCAAGATAAACTATTTCTGCCAAAAAAATCCAACTCTATATATTTATTATTCCCATGGTTGCACATAATAGCAAAACTACAATCATGAAACTATAAAACCATATGCTGGATGAGTAAACAAAAGAGTGCAAAAACATCTGTACACCAAAATCTGGGTTATAACAGAGTCATATTATCAACATCATGAACTCTCACAACGAAATATCCTCTCTTTCTTGTACACGTGCATATAGTGTATCAAAAGTGATATTCCATGGAAATCATCACCCTCTCTCTCCCTGTAAGTGAAATTCTCAAAATAGCCCAGTACAATTTCTTGCAATTACCTGATATTCTCTGTCTTTATATTGTCCAATTTGTTTCCTTCTGTAGTATTCATAATAACGTCTATCATATGGACGACCATACTCGTCAACACCTAAAAAAATAGAGAACAAACTTGGTCAATTGTACCCACAGCATCTTCAGAACAAAATCTTAAAACAGCTCTTATTCATAAAATCTAGTGAATGTTTTTTATTTCTATTTTCTTTATAACAGATGCATGAAGTACATGTACTTTGTGTGCAAAGAGCAGAATTCAGAGCTATAACTGTTGTTATAAATTATCAACACGTTCAATATGATTATCATCAGCATTATCATCACCACAATTACTATGGAGTATAAGCAATCAAGAAGTATTAGCCATCAAGAATTATCATTAACTTAACAATGCTATGTTGCTAGTATGTTTGCCTTGTATTTTATTGTTTTGTTTGCTAACCTTTATTTTTGTTATTATTGCCTTTTGCCATAATCACTCTGATCTGTCTTAAGTTGTAAATATTGTAATTTTACCTTGATTATGTCTTAATGACTTCATAAAACATTCAAATATATATTATTAATCAAGTAATCATGAAATCAGTTCTCATCTTTGTTCATTGGTCATAAAGACCTATTGTATTGATCACTGTGTTTGAATTTTGTATTGACCACTGTTAGTGTATTGATCATTCATTGCTAGTACCGTTACTGAATAGTGCATTTAGTATTGACAATCATTGCTGCAATTATCATTCCTCATGTTTTTCTGTAAATTA
This sequence comes from Lytechinus variegatus, assembly GCF_018143015.1. NCBI lineage: Eukaryota > Metazoa > Echinodermata > Echinoidea > Temnopleuroida > Toxopneustidae > Lytechinus > Lytechinus variegatus. Next base: position 11,052,361 of record NC_054754.1, on the reverse strand, counting down.
ATCACAAAGAAATGAACAAAATAAGCATTGGCAATGGTGAAGACAATTTGACAAAATGGGCGGTAAATAAGCCTAGGTTTCACAATTAATTGGGTCTCATTTCACATACTTTCAAATATGTTTAGAACAATGTTTTGCTAAATGGTTCAAGAGAATGATGCTACTAACATACCTCCATAATAACGAGGATCCCTCCTACTCCTCTGATACCTTGGATCATAATCCTGCTCATCCGGCCATCCCTGCCGCGACCTTGGTCTCTCATTCCCCTGCCTAGACTGTGGCCTTTCCCATCCCTGGGCATCGGCAGTTCTCTGCTGACTCCGCTGCATGTGCTGGCTGTACCCCTGGTAGTAGGGATCTTGCCTGGAGTAGGAGCCTTGGCGAGCGTAAGGGCTGCCATACCCGTAGCCCCTGTAGCCCGGCCCGTACCCACCACCTTGGTAGTAGCCACCCTGAGGATAGGGCTGCCTGTTGGCTGGGTTGGGATAATACTGGCCTCCCTGCTGTGTGGGGTAAAAGAAAGGGACAGAAATATGTATCTTATGGTCAAATGAAATAATAACATACAGGCATTACCAATTGAAGGAGCTGAAATATACCCGACTCACTGTCAATGCTTTCTTTTCTTTACAAGAATGTAGTAGACATTTGTTATGAAATTACACACATTTATTTTCAATAAACACCTATCCTTTCAAATAGCTTTATTCTTAATCAGAGAATTCATTACGGTGATATAGATATGTTGATTGTCAATAATGTCAAAGTCAAATTCTCGGGACCACAAAATTGTAATAAGAAATTTAACACAAGTTACACATAAATAATACATGCTTGAAAAATCTGGTCTACACACACCCACACACACAAACAAAATGCTTCACATTAATTACAGGGAGGAGTGTGTCTTTATTGAAAAAAGGAAAGATATTACTATAAGTCTGAGACCACAAATTAACAGGCAAGATTTGATAAGATATAAAACTTACCCCAGGAGGATACTGGTTGTAACCAGGCTGCTGACTCTGGGGTCCTTGTGGTTGTTGCTGCTGTGAAAATGGCTGTTGTTGCTGTTGTGGTGGTACTTGCTGTTGCTGCTGTTGTGGTGGTACTTGCTGTTGCTGCTGTTGTTGCTGCTGTGGTATTTGCTGCTGGTGGTAATCCTGTTGTAATGGCTGCTGAGGTTGCATTGGAGTAACACCCTGTTGTCCAGGAACAGAACTTTGCTGTTGCACTGGTGGATTGTTCATATTATTTTGCTGGGGCTGGATTGGCAGGGTACTACTAAACTGCTGGGATTGCTGCTGGGAAGCAGTGACAACACCAGATACCTGAGGTACAACAGCAGGATTAGTTGGTTGTACTCCTTGGATTGACACTCCTGGCTGTGCTTGACTAGCTTGTGGCTGGACAATGTTTTGTTGCTGAGTGGTTGGCTGAATGGGATTAGGTTGTGACAGGGAAACAGGTTGGACATAGGCAACTGGGTTTGTACTGGGATTTGGGTTTGGGGTAGGGTTTGGAAGTTGGGGCTGTTGACTTACTGGGACACTTTGAGGATTGCTTAATGAGGGAACAGCAGATGCTGATGTGTTAGGCACAGTTTTGCTGATATCCAATTGTGAAACACTCTGGGTTACCTGTTGAACAGGAGTTGGTGCTGATGTTGCACTTGGTTGACTATTACTGCTAACTGGCGGTTTTGGGCCAGGAATATTAGTCCCTGCAAGAAGAGAAGCAGCAACTGATGGTACTGGAGGCACACTAACAGATGCGACAGTGTCTGCAAGCTGCCTTGGAGTTGAAAGTGATGGTGATGATAAAGTACTACTAGGGATTATTGGATTTATACTGGTTGATATATTCAAAGCAGGAGCCAAAAGAATATTTCCTGGAAGAGCTGGGACTTCTGCCTGCCACAAGGGTGGGGAAGGATTAACAGAGATATCTCTATGACCGTGAATACTACGCACTTGTCGAAAAGCACTTGGGTGAGAGCCTGATGAGAGTGAGTCTGAGCGTTGTTTTCTATTGTCCTCTGGCTCTGAAGCCTTCTTTGTTTCTAGGGATGACTGGGTAGAGAGCAAAGGTAGATTTGGGGGTGAGGTCAGGTCTGACTGGCTAGAATTCGCAGAGGACTGCTGTTGTGGTTGTTGGTAGGGTTGCTCCTGTGTTTGCTGGTGAAGGTGTGGTAAGGTCTGTGCGGAAAAAACAGATGCATCAGTTTGACCAACATTTTGGGTTGAAGGTGGTCCAAAATTTGTTGCGGGTATAGGTGTATTCTCAAGCCCATCACCTCTGCTTGGAAGATCACCACCATCACTCTGCGAAGAGGAGAGTGATTGTTCTTGAGATACAGCAGGTGGTGTTGGATTCAGCAATGAATCCGAGTCTTGTTGATTGGCCTCTACTGAGAGAGATGATACAGGTACTGACAGCAACTCATGGACCACACCAACATTCTCAGCAGGGTTTGATACTAATGAGTCAGGTATAGATAATTCAGATTGGGCAGGCTCAATGTTCGTGTGTGGTTCTGAATGTTGTACATTCCTATCATCAGGAGTTTGATTGACTCCCAATGACTCTGTATTGAGTTCCTCAAAATTACTGTGTTCAGTCATTGCACTACCAAGATCATGGGAAGAACCAAATGTGCTGCTTGGGACAGCAACACTTTGACTGTCTTGATTCAATACAGATGACTCAGATGATTCTGTTGTCTTGTCCTGCATATCTCCCAGTGTAGCCATGTTTCTTTCTGGAACTTGATCATGAACTGGTGTAGCTATGTGACTGTTACTTTGCGGAGAGAGTTGGAAATGCTCTATATTTGAGTTTGATTGCTCCTTTTCAGATTGTGCACTTTCTTGTAAATGTCCTTGTTCATCCATTTGTAATTGGCTATTGGAATCAGGTAGAACCATATTAGGGCTAGTCCTTTCGCTCACATTTGCACTAACCTGTTCACTCCCTTTATCGCTTGATATCACAAAGTCTGATCCATCATCATGGAAAAATGCACCAAATCCTGAGTTTCCTGAGGAATCTTCCTGCTCAAATTTCTGAGTGGGATTTTCAGACTGACCACTTTCTTGATGATTGCTAGTGGGGGCATGCATATCTGTTCCATACCCATACCCAGAATAAGAGTATGGATCAGATGGATAACTAGCATTGGCCTGTTGTCCTGTATGGTTATCTTGGTTTTGCCAGTGGCTATCCTGTTGTTCAGCAGAATCAGCTGGTGCACCATACCCTTGCCAACCCTGCTGATAGGGAACTTGTCCATCAGCAACCTCAGGGTTCTGTGGCTGTTGCTGCGGTTGGGGTAGACTTCCTCCATGGTCATTCTGGTTGAACTGCTGCTGGCTGAAGTCATTCTGCTGCTGAAAACCATCTTGAGATAAGGGTTGCTGTGGCTGATAAGCATTACCTCCGCCATAAGGGTTGAAGATCTCTGGCTGCTGGCCAGGTGCAGCTTTCTGAAACTCGGCAGGGTTGTAGAACTGGGGAGTCTGCTGGGGCTGATACTGTTGCTGGTGCTGTGAGGTTTGGGGAATTCCCCCTGGAGCAGAGGTCTGGTCCGGAGGGGGAAAGCCCCACTGGTTCATATTTGGTTGATTGTGGTCGAAGAAGCCTGCAGAATTTCCGTCAGCAGATCCTGTCATGAATAAACCAGGAATACAATTCAATGTAATGTTTCGTGATATTGAATTGAATTCTGTCAATTAGAACAAATCTCTTTACATGTATGATACATTGTTAACAATTCAATACTCAGAACTGCATTTATTGATAAAATAATAATAATAAACCTTAAGTTATGGAGCATTTGTATTCACTCAGCAGAGTGAAGATGTTATTAATCTGGCTGCCATTCCAGCACACAAGTATTTCAAGGAACTCGTGTTCCCATTCACTACAACGGGATCCAGGGAAACATAATTTCTTGGAATTCCAGTTATCGACCATCCAATTAAAAGGAAGGAGTCAGATTACTAAACCATGATGATCCCACAAATAAACTAGAAAGAAATAGTATAGTCCAGGCCTCGAAATAATCGACGGCCATCGACGGCCATGGCCGTCGATGCCCCCATTACTGGCCGTCATGCCCTTCTTTTTGCTAAAAGTTACGGCCACTAAAAATGTGCCTTTTTTTATATGGCCGTGGTTCCCTTTTTTCTCATAAATGTGCCCTTTTCTGATATATAATGTACCCCTTTTGAAAGTCTGCACCTTTTTTTCTGAGCGAGGAAAACTTTTCTCCGATCTCAAAAAGTATTCAATACCTTAGCTTTACCAGCGACGTCCAGTGCATGTATGCAGTCTAGTCCGAAGCCGCGCCGAACGATGAGCTAGCTATACACAGCTGGCCGGCCGGCCATCCGCTAGCGCGCTTTACATATGCTATGTAAGCTGCAGCATAAGAATGGACGAGCGAGCGCTATGTGTACTACACAAATGTCGCGCGCGCTGTACTGTCCTGGCGAGCGCGCGCGATGCGTAAGTACAGTACTTTGAATGGGAGTGTTTCATAAAGCTGTTCGTCAGTTACGAACAACTTACGAACGACCGGTGATACTTTCTTGGGTGCTAATCAGATTCACATTTAATTACATGTAGCTCAAGAAGGTATCACCAGTCGTGCGTAAAGTTCATTTTTTCTTAAGTAAATAATGTGGTTTGGTAATGAATCTGATGTATAACATCGACTATGGAAAGCCCCCCCCCCCCCACGCCGCGAAACTGTAACACCTACAAATAATTTATTACATGCCCCTTAAAAAGTGGCCTTGGTGCCCTCTGCTGCCTGGCCTCAGTGAAAAAGTGCCCCTCAAAAAAGTGGCCTTGCCCCCCCAAAATCCTATTTCGAGGCCTGATAGTCTGTCCAAGGATGTTTTAGTTCTTGCAACTGGGATCAAAACAATGAAAACAACTGTTTGAAGATTCAACTGCATTCTAACTTTTAAAATATAAATACACAGCTTTACCATTCCATATACAATACAGCTTTTCTAAATGTTAAAGGGGAAGTTCACCCTGACAAAAAGTTTATTGTAAAAATAGCAGAAAAAATAATAAAAAATATTGCCGAAGGTTTGAGAAAAATTCATCAAATAATGAAAAAGTTATTAGAATTTCTATTATTCGATTTGTGACGTCATATGCGAGCAGCATTCCTACATAGCGAATGGTAAAAAATCAATGAAATGTCATTTTCTCAGAAAATTGAAGATGGTTTTCACTGTAGCTTTTGTATATCAATAGACAAATCATTTCACACCCGATCATGAATAGAAAACAAAATTAAGTTATCAGGAACCATACAAAATTTTGGAATTCATGCATTTTATATTACATAACACATGGGGCAGCTGCTCGTTTATGACGTCACAAATCCAAAACTTTGAACTCTAATAACTTTCTTACTCTTTAACGGATTTTCCTTAAACCTTCACCAATATTTTTTACTATTTTTTCTGCTATTTTTACAACAGAGTTTTCTTCAGGGTGAACTTCCCCTTTAAGTTATCCACTTTCAACAATGGAACATGACTACTTTAAATAGAGGAGTGAGGGCATAAATGGCAAAAATTGCATTTATAATCTTACCATTGTTGAAATAACCTGATGTTCCATTTGGATTCCCAGACCCTTCATTTGCTGACATGATCTACTAAAGACACCTCCTTCAAACGGATTTCTGCAGAGAGGGAAAAAAAAACACATTGAGATCATAAGAAATGGCAAAAATACAAGACAATTTACCCGTATCCTGGAGAAATGATAAAAGGCACTTGGTCTACTCTACCAGTTAGTACCAGATCCAGTAATTCAAATTCACAGAATGTCACATAAAACAAAATCCCAAGTTTTGTTGATGTCATTCAACAGAGACCAAATGACTGCCATCATATTGATAAATTTTACATGATTGGTCTTCCAGGGTAACTGCATAGTTATATTTAATTTTGAAATTCAGTTTCATGTCTGCTATGTTCAGTCTCATAACTCATTGTCATAAATTCTCTATTCCCCCCCCCCCATTCAAGATGATATTGATTAATTCTGGATGAAAAAAAATAAACAGTACAGATTCAGAAACTTTCATGAAGAACTAGGAGATACTTTGAGGCATGTACATGTATGTATACACACAAGTGTGTTGATAGGAATTAACTTTGTTTGCCTTCTATTGCTGTTCCTTTAAAATCAAAGCCCTACAATACACACCAATACCTGATCCACAACAACCACATTGGTGACACTCTCCACACATTATACACAGATGTTCAACAAGTACATGTAGTCACGTGACCACTTAATGACACGTCAGTCTTCACTGTGAAAAGCAAATAGCAGAAGTGGAGTACCAACCAGGCAATCACAAACCTATTAATCACGATGTTTGCAAAGGATGGCTAGAGTGAAATTCTACATTTAGGGATCTCTATGGGGAACTTTCTACCCGAAGAAGCTTTTTACACATTTACACATATACCAAGACTTTCATGATCATTTTATTCTCACAATTTTATAATCTATTTCTCCTGCTTTGAAACTCTTTCAATAGTACAAACTTTAGACCATTTTTACATTCATAATTCAAACTCAAAACTTATCTGTTATCATCAGTAGGCATTGCAAGTGCAAGTAGATGTCTGTAACCCAATCTTCCATGTTTACATTACAGTGCAGCAGCTGGACTATCTCTCAGCAACTAAAATCAGTGCTGGGGTGTTTCATGCAGATTTAAGTGTGACTTTAATCTAAAATCACAACATAGTGATGCATGTACACTGTACATGCGTTATGAGTTGGGCCCATTACAACTCAAATTTTCGTACAAATCGCACCGTTTCATACAATTGCATTTTTTCTAATGTTTGACCTCCTATACCCATAAAAGTATATATTCCGTAGGGAAATTGTCTGAGGAATTACAATATGCAATCCGAAAAGGCATAGGGCAATGTCATAAAAAGTTCAAGGTCGAAATATGTGGAAAAATGTGAAAAAATATACTTCCCAATAAATCTTAGAATCAGATAAACTTTATACCCTATAGGAAAATAACATGCATATTTCAAGTCTCTAGAGTGAGACCTTTCCAATGACATATAACCTGTTAGGGATAACTCTTACCAGCATAATTGTGCACGATCATCTTTTAAGACACCTGGCAAATATAACAATGTTATTTTATAGCTTTATATAGTAAATATATCCTCTTGCTCAACATTCTGCCGAACATGGGCTCTTGATACTGGGTTGAAAGTCAATGCAGAAAACATGTAATATGGGTACAATTGCCTCTGTTTGGTGTAATCTTTGTCCCAGTTTTGTTCTCACGTAGTTTATCGATAATTTGGAAAAAAATACTTTGAAAACTTCTGTGCCAGCCAAATTTGTGTCATCTACTGATTCACAGATGCAGTGTGATGTTCATTAAGAAAAAAATAGTAAATAGCATGAGCATCAGATGAGGGCTTTATTGCTACAAACAAGTTTTCAGCAATCAAAGTTGCATAAAAGGTGTACTGGCTATATGTTATGTTACCAGAATAATCTGAAGATTTGGACACATAAAAGTCATCACTGTCAATCTACCTGTACACTTTCAAATTGAAACCATAAGGTTGTAGATAACAATAAATTGATTTATCTCTGAAGCCTTTAGTTTGTGCTTTTCCTTTGAAATTTTTGCAGCTTCTAAATTTTATTGAAGGGGTAACGTACAACTATATTTTATCTTTCCTCATTTTCTATACATCAGACAGCCACAAATTCAATCATGTTAATTTCATGATTTACATCAATTATACTAATTAGCTAATTAGGTATCCTTTAAACGTATAAGTTCAAATTTGACCCACTTGTGATTCAAGAATAAGCCAGTGAGCTAAAAAACTATTACATATTTAGGTACTGTGATGTTCGATATTTAGTTTCTTAATGAAATAAAAATTTATGCTCCCCTCATCTACCACCATCCAAAAATAGCCAATTGATGTTACATAATTGATAATTACCGGTAAATGAAGTAATCTCATGTTTTTCTTTCAAGTAATTGGTTTCTTTTACTGTGATACCAAATATACCCATGTAGCACATGTATTTTAATTTTTGTACCATTAATCATTTCTGTGCTTGTCGTGCAAATGTAGTGATACCATCTATTTGCGGGCCCAACATAAAACGCATGACCACTCATGTTTGATTTTCAGTTGAATTTTAGATCCTCAGAATTTGGGTGGGGGAGGGGGCTGAAAAGACTTCCTTTTGTCCCCTCCACTAATTAAAAAAAATGTTTTTCCAAAACCCCTTCTTTCATTCTGTTTTCCCCCTTTTTTTCCTTCTTAATCTTACTTCCAGTGGGAACTTGGATTCAAACCTCTTGCTGCAGAACGAAGCATCTCCGGTCTGTTGCTATAAGTACTCACTGAGCTAGCAGGAATTGTTGAAAGCTATGGGTTTCATAACAGTTATTGTGTGTATTTGAGTTTTGTCAGACGTGTATCAATCAGATATGATTATTTACGTCTGGGACCGACCTTTAACGTCACCATCCGAAAGACGTGACCAGGGCTCGAACCTCGGACCTCTGGATCAATTTGTATCTTGCCCACATTACATTGCAGGCGCATGCCACAACGCCCAGTTATGTTGTTGTTGTTGTTCGCTTGGGTTTTGAGGCGCGTGTCATTCAGATATGAATATTTACGCCTATATCAATTTGTCGTTTTTGTGGTTATAAAATTTTGACGCATAATGGATTAGCGCTGCTTTCAGTAAATTTGAATGAGATCGTGAAAGGCGGCTCATCACAAATCCTTGATTGTTTAAATAGTATTTTCTGGCCAACCCGGATCAGTAGTTTGAACGGGCTTCTCAGCATGCGCGTGGTTGCTATTAAAAACAAGCACTGCCTAGGCCCCCCCAATACCCAATCAAGACAGTGTGATGCCTGTCAACAGACCTCTCCTTCCGAAGTTTGAAAAGAGAACAATAAAAGTGTGTAATATAAAATACATGTTGTATGGTATACCATAACCAAATATAAGGACACAATTAATTAATGCAGACATTCTGGGCTTGTGCTCGGTGCAATTAATGTCATGTGTTATTATTAAATGTTACATGTTTAACATGTTATCTGGAATATTCTATCGATTCATAGATGGGTGACACCCGTTTACATAGACTCAAGAGGAACTTCAAAATGCAGTAGCCAAATACAAGTAAATTTATAGAGAGGAAAAGAAAATAACAAAACAAAATAAAACATATTACATACATATGTACACATTATATACATTTATTTACAGGCGCTTTATCTTATAATATGTTATGCAGAGAGAACTTAAAAATAAGAGAGTCTATGTGTCCTTCTTACGAAAGACACAAGTGCTCTCTGGTGTGAAGCTTCTGATGAAGATAATGATCCCTCGAGATCTGCTGCCTCTTGGGAGTCTGTATCCACTATTAGCATTGTTCTTTCTATGATATATTTTGCGCATTCAGTTAAAAAATGTCTTGTTGTTTCGGGCACTCCACAAAAATCGCATAATCCAGTTAGGTGTGTTTTAAAAAGAAATAGGTTTTGGTTTAATCCAATATTATCCATTCTTAGACAGTGCAAAATGGATTCACTATTCTTGTGGTTCAAGGAACATTTAAAAGTTCCTGCTACGTTTTTTGGATTCTTTTTAAGGGGTATACAGTTTCTTCCCATCTATTTTGCCATTTTTGCATATAATAAAATTTGATCAAACTATTTGATTCTCTTTTATTTAGTTTATTATGGATGTCAATTGTGGGATGTATTAACGCACCTTTGGCGGCCTTATCAACCACTTCATTACCAGTGATATTACAATGCCCAGGTATCCACTCATAAGAAATATGTATTCCTTTTTGATGAAGTTGTGTCTGGAGCATCAACAACTCATAAATAAACTGTTCTTCATTGTTGTTTGTCAAAGCTTCTAGTGCTCCAAGAGAGTCGCAGAAAATAACCGCTCCTGTGAGTAATCCCGGTACCTGTATTTGGTTTAACCAGTACCTGTATTTGGTTTAACCAATGTTACAATTAGCCTACTCTCCAAGAGTATTGGGTATTTAGTTTTCTGACTAAATAAAACGTGCCATTGGGAATTACACACACTCAAAATTTTGACAAAATAAAGCCATGGTATGAATCCAACTTTTTCTTCTTAAATATATTTTCGATAATTCTTGATAAACCTCCATATTTTTTTTTTCCAATTTTACTTTGGAGCTGGAGGGGACATATGGAAGTCTTGCCGGGGGCTTCACATTCGTTGATAATACAAGTAATAGATCTACACTAATATAGTATTATAAAATAGCTCTGTATTTTTAAGCATCGTGATTGGCCAATACGCGTCACATGACATCCAATTTTCTTGGTGCACTGCACAGCAGTACAAAAGCACAACGAACAATTGTCCATAGACTGTGTACAACGGATAGATCGTCTCCGCACAGCGATTCGAAGACCGCTGATTGGTCAATCGCGCAGATCACGTCATGACCACGTGGTCCCAAAAATAATTCCTTCGGACTGCGTGCGGAAGTATCGATAGCGATAACGATATCCGGTCACGTTGTGTACGCCGTAAATAGTTTTGGTTCGTGATCGGATCGCTCCGGTATCGATCGAAAATTATCGAAACTCTGCAATTTCATGCATATTCAGGCGACGCTCCGAAACCCGGAAGCCAATTGACTTTGTGCACGTTGCGATAGACTCTACAAATTCCAACGAACACGATGGCATATAGACGCTAATTCGTAAGATTTTGACGGAAAAGCAAGAAGTAATCGAAATTTGCTTACCTGTGCAGTATCGGTGAGAAAATAGATCCTGCGAGAATACCTTTCATAATTCATATAAAATACGGGAAAGTGAAATTCTAGGTCGATTTTGGTACGAGGTGATAGAGAATTGCACACTTGTTTTGGTGGAATTCTGTGTGGGGAAATAAAAGGCTTGCACTGCGCATGCTTACTATATTTTCATTAATAAATTGGTTCTCGGCAGGGGCTGGATGACGTCATGTAATAAGTAGGGACAGTGATTTTCCGCGATCGCGGAAAACGGACGGAATTCACGGAAAGGGCCTTTTGAAACGGAAAGTGGCATTTCAAACGGAAAATCACGGAAAACGTATTTTCCCTCAAAATACACAGAATAGCAACACAAATTACTCCAAAATCACAACAAAATGAGAATATTAAATGGCCACAAAACCCCAGAAAACACGATCTCACTTCGCTACAATCATGACAATTCACACATCGTGACTGCACTCGACATCAGCACACTCGATTGTACCCCGCGGCCGGCCGGGTTGGGCTTCACTGCACTGTATACACATATCATATCGTTCAACTACACGGTCGTGTGTTGCCGCCCTCTACGTTTGAAGATGTAACAGTACGATATCGTGGTCTTAAAATCCAAGATGGCGGATTGGCAAACGCCGTTGACTGATGATAACGATGTCAAAAATCCCCCAAAACTATCGATGAAATATCATTTCACCGTGAAATAATGCTAATAATGTGAAAGGTGAGGATGTATGCATGCTAAATTTTGTTGTAAAAATATCATATATACCCGCATAGATCCGATTAGAACGGATTCTATTGTGTTGTTGGTACAGTAGCAGATACAATTTTGACCAGTGCGAGTGTACGGTACGTGTAATTTTGCTATTCAATGTGGAAACGGAATTGTCACTTTTCCGTGTGTACAAAGTCTATGGGGAAACGGAATTTCCGTTTTCTGACATGCTGAAATGGAATTTGAGATTTTCTGAAACGGAAAAGGCAATTTTTTGAAACGGAAAATCACTGTCCCTAAATAAGCAAAACTGTACACGACCGCTACGTTCACGCTCCGCTATCCGTTGTACACAATTGTTCGTTGTGAAAAGGTGCGCAACGAAAATTGATATTGCACGCTCGAGCAAACCATTGCGGTAGAAACTAGAAGTCCAACAAAGCTGTAGGCCTACTGTAACTTTTTAAAAATTTGTTTCTGTGTTGCTATTTTATAAAACAAATAATGCACTTGCTCTGGCGTGCATACAGGTAAATGCAGACTCAGCTCAGCAGAGCTGAGAAAGCTCGGTTTCTTCAGATGATGCACACTGGGCACTCGCGCACCGCAAGCGGCTCGTGCAGTGCGGCATCTACCTAAATTAGCCTAAAGTCTAAAGAAACCTCGCGTGCTCTGCATTTCCACTAATGTACTTGGCTGCATGCATTATTTGTATACATGTAATAATAAACAATGATCGTGGGTTTGACATCCATATTCAACCGGCAGACACACACATCCATCCATACATACAGTAGCCGGCCTACATCATTGTAGGCCTATTCCCCATCCCCCAAAATGAAAACATAATCTGCCATATCATTCTTACAAATCATGAACGTAAATTCGGTTATTTCAAACAGATCTCATATAAATGAGTTTACTACAACAATCAATAAGTTACAGGCAACGTATAGCCAGTAAATATGATCGATTAATAATGAAAGAAATATGAATTATTGCGTTACAAAAAACAACTTACCACAATCTGTTCGCAAATTTCGATTGCTACGTGTCTTTATCTCGTGAGCGCGTGCGGCCTTACGCACGAAACATTTCTGACATTTAGCCTTAATCTGAGAAAAATCTTTTAATATTATTTAGCTTTTTTATTCACACTACAAAATTTTAGAGTTTTAGATTATAATGGTATGAATAATGATTAAGATAATGTAAAAAAACTGCATTTTAAATCCCATCTACGTACATTTTATGGAGAGATGGCAAAATATGTTTAGAGTATGACAAAAAAACATTAGGATTGACTTAAAGAAATCAAACATTTTGTACGTGCGCTACGCGTCCGTTGTCATTTCAAGCGTAGACGAGCTGTGTGGTAGCTGGGCGTGTATAATTTTAATGGGCCCCTGTATTCAGTCATGCCCACGGATACTCGTGAACTTTTCACCCGTGTGCAGCCCGATACATATCAGTAAAAGATAGGGTCGGCCGCTGGATCTGTTGTGAAATTTATGTTCTCATTTTACAAGGTAACAATGGCAACTAGGCTGAGCTCATCGCGGTTCTTATTAAGCACACTGTTTGCTTTTTCGAAGTATGGAAAACCAACTAGATCTATGATTAGTTCGAGTACAAACCAAGCCGCTGGGAGAGGAATGAACAAGATTAAGATTCAGAAGAGGAATTGGAAAAGGGTGTGTTCTGAATCTGAAACAGACAACTGGCATTTTCACTGGTCTTCATCAGCAAAGAAAAGGTTGACAAAAGTTAGCTGGCTTGATCATGATGTTAAAGCATTTTCTGTGGTAAGTATGAAATACACTGTCAGGGGGCCGTTTCATAAAGCTGAACGTAAGATAATTATAAATTAAGATTGACTTAGTTTAAAGGGGAATGAAACCTTTGGAACAAATAGGCTTGTGTAGAAACAGAAAAATCAAAGAATCAGAATAAAGAAAGTTTGAGAAAAATCGGACAAATGATGAGAAAGTTATGAGCATTTGAATATTGCAATCACTAATGCTATGGAGATCCTCCCATTGGCAATGCGACAAGGATGTGTGATGTCACTGAACAACTTTCCCTTTGGTGGACTATGAAATACCCTCAAAATGTCTCTTTTTGCTTTTTCTTACGATGATACAAACTCTTTATCCATTATGTATTCTTAAAAATATGTATTACATGCCCTCATGTAGAAAGAACACATGATCTATGGATAGATGTGATAAAAGAGGCAATTCCAGTGAAGTATATACTAAAGTAATGGGGAGAGTTGTTCATCAGTGACATGACACATCTTTGTCGCATTGCCAATTTGCTATCTCCATAGCAATAGTGATCGCAAATATTCAAATGCTCATAACTTTCTCATTATTTGTCTGATTTTTCTCAAACTTTTGTTGATCTGTTTCTTTCATTTTTCTGTTTTCACACAAGCTATTTTGTTCCAATGGTTTCATTTTCCTTTAAGAACGACTGGTGAACCTAAAGTGCCAAACCATCACCAATGAATATAATATACCATTTTGATTTACCACAAAAAGGCACAAGAAAGGATAACCAGTCGTTCTTAAAGTTGCTCTCAACTTACAAGCAGCTTTATGAAATGCCCACTATGGTGGAATTATGCAAGATTTACCAAAGCTTCAGGTCAGTTTTCTTTACAGATCTCTGTAATCAAACTATCTCTATTCTTTATATTATCAGAGTAGCACACAATGTCAAGGGTCATCTAAAATCACTGAAGAAGAGCGAAGGAAGCGTCTGATGGCACGTAATCTTCCAAAAAGAGAACCCATTGTTGGAGTAAAAAACATAATCTTGGTAGCCTCCGGAAAAGGGGGAGTCGGAAAATCTACCACAGCAGGTACGGTATTTTGTATGTATTGGAATACATTTTAATTTTCAGATAAACTTTAAATCTAATTACAATATAAATTGCTTGTTAGAAAAGTGGTCTGTATCAATCTATTTGGAGTGGTTATACTGTACCTTTCCTTTTGCAGTTCGGTATTACAATTACTTTGCATTCTTGCACATTTTTACCTATTAAATTTTAAAACAAGTAGTTTACTTTTCTTCATACAAAATTGTATAGGCTACTTGTTAACATGATAAAATATAAAGAATTTATTTTTGTAACAAGAATTTTCCAGAAAATTAAAAAAGAGCCCATTAGGTTAAGGAGTTGATGCAGACTACACAAAGATTAATTTTTTGTCTGATAGTGCAAATTTTCCAACATAAAAGTTATATTATTTCAGTCTTTACAAATCATTATGATTTTGTTTTGTATTTTTTCATACAGTCAATATCGCACTTGGTATAGCTGCTATTGAAAAGGTGATTATACAGTAAATCTTATCAAATGTAATTAATCAATATTAGCTTAAATCTATACAGGGGGTTTATATGTGTGTTGTGTGTATATATATATATATATATATATATATATATATACATATATTTTTTTTTGGGGGGGGGGCGGTTAAAGATAAACAAAATCAGATCAGTTTATATACATTCAGTTTATAGGATCTTGTCTGTTACTGTTGTACCTTCTTCATTTTTTTTCTTTAAATTCTATTTTTTTCCCAAATTCTCTCTCCTCTCTCCCCGCTCTGTACGTCTTCTATGGTTATTGATTTACTTTCCCCCTGTTTTCATATCTTTCTTGTTTGTTTATTTTCTTTAATTCTTTCCCGCCATCTTTCTTTTTATTCATTCATTGCTTTCTTCCTTTTTCTTTCTTTCTCTCTTTGTTTGTTTGTTTCTTTCTTTCATTCTCTCTCTCTTTCATACTTTTTTTATCTTTCCTTATTTCTTTCATTTATTTCATTTCTTTTTTTCTTTCTTTCCTCTATTTCATTTCTTTCTTCTGTTCTTTCTCTCTCTTTGATACTTTTTATCTTTTTTCCTTCCTTTCATTCTCTCTCTCTTTCATATTTTTTTTATCTTTCTTTCTTTCATTTTTGTCTCACCTGCATAGCAGAGTGAGACTATAGGCGCCGCTTTTCCGACGGCGACGGCGGCGGCGGCGGTGGCGGCGGCGGCGGCGTCAACATCAAATCTTAACCTGAGGTTAAGTTTTTGAAATGACATCATAACTTAGAAAGTATATGGACCTAGTTCATGAAACTTGGCCATAAGGTTAATCAAGTATTACTGAACATCCTATTAGAGTTTCATGTCACATGACCAAGGTCAAAGGTCATTTAGGGTCAATGAACTTAGACCATGTTGGAGGAATCAACATCGAAATCTTAACCTGAGGTTAAGTTTTTGAAATGTCATCATAACTTAGAAAATATATGGACCTAGTTC
This sequence comes from Lytechinus variegatus, assembly GCF_018143015.1. Taxonomy (NCBI): domain Eukaryota; kingdom Metazoa; phylum Echinodermata; class Echinoidea; order Temnopleuroida; family Toxopneustidae; genus Lytechinus; species Lytechinus variegatus. The sequence goes on along the minus strand of NC_054754.1, from coordinate 11,036,433 downwards.
ATGAAACTTGGACATAACGTTAATCAAGTATTACTGAACATCCTGCATGAGTTTCACGTCACATGACCAAGGTCAAAGGTCATTTAGGGTCAATGAACTTTGGCCGAATTGGGGGTATCTGTTGAATTCCCATCATAACTTTGAAAGTTTATGGATCTGATTCATGAAACTTGTAAATAATAGTAACCAAGCATCACTGAACATTTTGTGCAAGTTTCAGGTCTCATGATTAAGGTCAAAGGTCATTTAGGGTCAATGAACTTTGGCCGAATTGTGGGTATCTGTTGAATTACCATCATAACTTTGAAAGTTTATTGATCTAGTTCATTAAACTTGGACATTAAAGTAATCAAGTATCACTGAACATCCTGTGCGCGTTTCAGGTCACATGACCAAGGTCAAAGGTCAATGAACTTTGGCCGAATTGGGTTATCTGTTGAATTACCATCATAACTTTGAAAGTTTATGGATCTGATTCATGAAACTTGTACATAAGAGTAATCAAGTATCACTGAACATCCTGTGCGAGTTTCAGGTCACATGATCAAGGTCAAAGGTCATGTAAGGTCAATGAACTTTGGCCATGTTGGGTTTTTTTGTTGAATAACCATCATATCTCTGTAAGTTTATTGGTCTAGTTCATAAAAAGTGGACATAAGAGTAACCATGTATCACTAAACATCTTGTGCGAGTTAGAGTAGTTTTCAAAGTCAGCACTGCTGCTATATTGAACTGCGTGATGCAGGTGAGACGGCCAGAGGCATTCCACTTGTTTCATTTCTTTTTTTTCTTTCTTTCTTTCTTTCCTCTATTTCATTTCTTTCTTTCTTCTGTTCAGCTTTCTCTCTCTTTGATACTTTTTATCTTTCTTTCTTTCTTCGTTATTTATTTGTTTCTTGCTTTCTTTCATTTCTTTCTTTCTCTCTTTCTTACTTATTTTACCTCTCTTTCTTGCTTTATTTACTTGTCTCTTGATTCCTTTCATAATTTATTTTCCCCTTCATTCCTTCCTTCTCTCCTCTTTTTTAAGTTATAAATCTCTTGTTCTCTTTTTTTAAAACTTCTTTTACTTTTCATTACCAAAAATGCTCTCATGATTCATTCATTTATTTGCTTTTTATTATTCACATTTCTTTTGTCCCTAGAATGCTAATGTTGGCATCTTGGATGCTGATGTCTTTGGCCCTTCTATACCTCGCATGATGAATCTCCAAGGGAAAGAGCCTGATATTGATAAAAGTAAGTTTCTTTATCACCCATCCCACTGCTAAATGAGTAGATTATAATTGTAGGCCTAATTACTTTTCAAGTAATGTTCTTTTGCCATTTTCCATGTAGGCCTATTATATCATATAATGTACTTTTACCTGAATATGTTCACTTTAATACAGTTACTTTTTTACTCTTTAATTATATTCACATGCTCAATGTGTTTTTTTTTTCAAGATTCTCAGTTGCATACAAATATTGATAAAATAGCATTTATTTATTTCCCCCAAAAGGTCTGATTTTCTGAACTTCATCATCCATGAGACTGAATGTTTAATTTCTGTAAAGTTCTTTATCAACTTGTACATTTGGTATCCAATTTATGCACTATAATTAGATTGATTCTGATTTTCTATCCCCCCCCCTTTTTTTTACACAGATAATCAGCTTATACCACTTAGGAATTTTGGTATATCATGGTAAGCAATATTTTGAATTTGGCCATTTTCTTTGGATATGCCCTAATAGTTATACATTGATTATCAAATTGCTGTTGAATCCGCGTTTTGATAGATTGCTGATTGCTTATTATAACCAGATTCAAATATGTATCTGTAAGAAATATAGACCTAATTGTAAAGTGCTAAAAGACAGTATTGTGACGTGTTATGTGCTATATTGCAGCATAATAGTGGAACGTTGTGGCCCAGTGGATTAGTCTCCGCACTTGGAAACAGAGGGTCGTGGGTTTGAATCCCAACCATGGCGTAATTTCCTTCAGCAAGAAACTGATCCACAATGTGCTGCACTCAACCCAGGTGAGGTAAATGGGTACCGATAGGAAGTAATTCCTCAAGAAGCTGTGTGCGCTCTGAACGTCTAGCTTAGCTGGGTAATATAGGAGCGCCTTGAGCACCTAACAAGGTGGATATGTGCGCAATATAGATACCCCTATATTATCATCATTATTGTTATTATTATTATCATCATCATTATTATTGTTGTTATTATTATCATTATTATTATTATTGTTATTATTATTAATATTTGTACTAGTATCATCATTGTTATTATGTATATGCAATTATCAAGCATAATGATAAAAGAATAAATTTGTCTCTTATAGCATGTCTATGGGTTTCCTGGTCGACGAGAAGTCACCTGTTGTATGGAGAGGGTTAATGGTAATGTCAGCTATTCAGAGGTTAGTCAAACAGGTGAGGTATGCTCCAGTCGGTGTTGTCTGTGTTTCTGTCTGTCTGTATGTTTATCTGAGTGTGTGTGTGTTACTGCATCATTGCTCGGAGAGGTTGATGGTGAGGTTTGATGTTCCTTTTTTTTATAATTGTTTCCATTTATATGGTAATCTAGAAATAGAATAATGAAATTTTAGTCCTGGTGTACTTCTAATGAATTTGATTACATAATATTTGTATAATACTGAGAATGACTTGTCTGCTTTATGAAATTCATTAGATTTGTATTTCCATGTATATGATATTGCTGTATGCTTGACTTTACACCGCTAAACAAAGTTTGAAAGGGATCTATCCACATTCCTACACAGTACACCTAGAAATCGGTGTATGGTTGGGCAAGTAGACAGGCAGGCCGTTTGTCAGTTGCAAATGTTGTGGATCAAACTACTTCCTCAGTTTTTAACCAATTCTCTTGAAGTGTAGCTCACACATCGGTCTTGAGATAAAGATGTGATAGACAAATTGTTCACATGTGTTGGTAATTTTGTTGCCATGGTAGCATATTATATCCCAGACAATTATGAACAATTTGGGTGTCATATGAAATTGAATGTGTACTGTTAAAGATTTGTGCTCCAATTGGCACTCCATAGCCAGGGTTTAATTCAAACCAGAGTTCCCATATCTCTCTCTCTCTCTCTCTCTCTGTAGGTAGCATGGGCACCTCTTGATTACTTGGTAATTGACATGCCACCCGGGACAGGTGACACACAACTCTCCATATCTCAACTTATCACAATAGCAGGTAAATTTAAATTCATTCATCATTATTACCCCACCCTCCTTCGTATCGAAAATGCGAAAGTACATTTAAAGCTAGTACATCGAAACCTGTGGATAAGGCTATCGATCAAGTGACCATTATATGGATATCAGTCTATACAGCAGGAAATAATTTTCTTTATATGGAAGAGCCGTGGTGTAGTGGTTCTGACTTTCGCCCTGTAAACAGAAGGTCGTTTGTTCGAATCCCACCATGGTCTAGCGTCCTTATGGCAAGGTGTGTATCCACATTTTGCCACTCTCAACCCAGGTGCTAAATGGGTACCTGGTAGGATGCGAAAGATATTGTACATGGATGTTTGAATTGCCAGCACCATAATGAGGCTGCAATGAATGCTCCCCAGAGAGTGGAAATTGTGCACTTTTTGTGCGGGATTGAAATGAATCCAATGACCGAGGTAATAATATGCTGTAAAGCTCTTTGAGCCATTTTGGGAAAAGCACTATATAGAAATTGGCTATTATTATATAACATTACAATTATTAGATTATAATTTATAACTGCTATACTAAATTTCTTTTCTGTAGTCATTTTTGAGTATGTCCAAGAAAAGGTCACCCTAGAAGGCAAAATTTCATCTTTAATTTAAGAAGTTATCTTTGGTGGGGTAAGAAAGCCCAAATGTTGAATTTTAAAATTTCATTAAGAAAAATTTGATAATATGCATATTTATGCTAATTTGGGGCACCTAATTTGCATAATTGGTAAAATGGGCGTTACGTATGAGACAATTATAAAAACTCATAGAAAATAAAAACAAAACTTGTAAGATTTAGTCATAGGTGGGACATGGACCCCCTAACATCTTCTTACTTTTTGGGGAAAAGAAGTGATGTCATCTAATTAATTATGCAAATTAGGTCTTGTCCAAGGACGGAATGTCCCATACGTAACATTTTGAGGATGTTTTTTTAAGTTATTTCTCATAATACAATACTTGTATTGTTGCATCTCTGGGAAGTTCTAATTTATAAAGTATGAAAATGTTAAAACCAAAAAGTTTCAAAAATAGAGTTTACTTTTTAATCAAATGTTAATTAAAAAATTGTTACGTATGGGACAGCATGTTACGTATGGGACATTTACACACAATGTCAATGGGGAGATTTGTGTACAAAGTGAATGGAGAAAAACAAATTTCAAGAGTGCTCTAAAAGTGATTACTTACCTTTTCTTTAGTTTTTAAAGACTGATTTGTTATGAATACTGATTAATGAAAACAATTGAAGCGAAAAAATTGTGAAAATGGAAAAATATGAATAAAATAAAAAACAATAGAAATACATAAGAAATTCATGAAACCATGAAAAACAAGGAAAAAATGTGGAAATGGCTAATTTCCTTTTCAGTCATATCAAATATGTCTCAATAGAACATTTTAAAAGACAGAAACTCTTTTGTTATTTCCATATTTTAAATTATTTCAATTTTTTTAATTATGGGGGAAATTGTGTACATTCTCTATGGGGACAAAATGTCCCATACGTAACTGTCCCATACGTAACATGTCATTAATTTGTTTAATTAGAGTCTGTAATTAGAGGGATTTGGCTTATGACATGAAACTTGCCTTAGATATACTAGAGTATTGTGACTTCTATCACACTGAGTTACAAGTTGTCAAATGAAATACTTTAAGAGAATTCTCAACTTGTAAAAATTGTTTTAAAAATTGTCTTTTTTCTGCGTCCCATACATAACGGCACATCTTTTCTCTCTAAAAGGTCAAGGTCGAGGTCATATGCCACCATTTTTTCCATGATTATTCTTCTCCTAGATGTCTACCATCATGAGGGTATTCAATCTAATCAAAGTCAATTAACACTATTTTTCAGGTCATTGAAGCCTCTGAAATGTCCCATACGTAACGCGCGCGAATTCTTGGACTTGCCCTTTTTTTTTTACATGAGACTGTATATAACATAGTTGAAAGCTTTTCTCTTGCAATAAAAAATGCTATTCAAATATGAGGAGTAAAAGTACTCCCTGCATAGTATTCATTCTGAGCCAATGAACATGCAAGGTTTTGTCTCGAGGTTTCACATCAATGCACTACCTTTACATTGTACGGTAAGGATATCAGTATGCCTACTCCAGTTTTAGCGCATGTATATTTCAATGGAAATATAAAGTCTGTCTATCTCTCCTTCTTCTCCGCTAGGTGCAGTTATTGTGTCAACTCCTCAGGATATAGCCTTACTGGATGCAAGGAAAGGAGCCGAGATGTTCAAGAAAGTAGATGTTCCCGTAAGTGTATCAAGGTCAAGTTTTTCCATACATCTGCATGGGTGCTGAAGGCTCTTTGTGCCCCAGAAGATTAAAAAATACAAGTAGCTGCAGTGTAAAAGTAAAAGATAATCCTTTGAAATTGCAATTGGGTTCAATACAATGTAGTTGCGAATAAACAGAAGAAAATATACATGTAATTGGGTTCAATACAATGTAGTTTCAAATAACAGAAGAAAATATACATGTACTGTGAAGATACCTTGTCCCTCAACCTGCTGGTGTTAATGTATATTGTCAATGTATATTTTTAACTATGTAGTTAAAACTTCAGGATAATTGAATGGAGTAGCAGTAAGAATTTCGAAAACGTTTCTTTTTTAGGAAGTTTGAAAATTATACTATTCAAAGCATTGACCAGGATGTTTGAAGGCCAATTGAGTCCTGCATTTTTGCTTATTTAAACACTTCTTTTTTTTTAGCATTATTTTTTTCAGTAAGTGAACTGGAAGCTTCAAGCATTCCTTATAGAAGCAGAGGATGTATCAAAATCCATGCATATAAAATTGAATCCTCCTTTTGTAGGAAATTGCAGTGTTCTGGACCCAAATATATTTATAGAAAACATTTCAAGTAATCTGGCAAGTGGATACTGGCACTTTCTGAATTAAAATTATATTTGTATTTTTACATCTAGGTTCTTGGAATTGTTCAAAATATGAGTGTTTACCAATGTCCCAAGTGTGGTCATCAAGCCCATATATTTGGACAAGATGGTGTCCATGGTGTTGCCAAAGAGATGGGACTTGACGTGCTTGGTAAGTCCTCATTGATAAGTCCTTATTTTTCTGTTTTCCCAAAATGCAAATTGTGTTCTTCTGCATTCCAGACCCCATATTCCATGTTCTTTGGTATCATATACAAACCATATGATGAATTTTAATGGTGGAAATTTAAAAATACAAGTTTCTATTATATACACATATTGCTGTATGCAGATAAAGTTTGGTGAGCACGTACTAGATACTGGTGAGCACGTACTAGATACTGCTAACAGGTTTGATCAACACAATTTGCACTGATGCATGGTTTTGTTTTTGATTTGCTTTGATTTCCACCGAGTTTCACAGTATTTCTATTTTTGCATGAATGCATGAAAGTATTATGTTAAAAGTTAATGTTCTATATTAATCCATAAAGCCACATGTCAAATGTGTTATGCTGAAATCAAATCATATTCTGAGGGATAATTACACCAATTCCATAAACTCGTGTTATATTTTGATTTTTTGAGCAATGATTGGTACTGAATTCTCTATAAAATATCTCTCCTAGGTGATGTGCCTCTTCACATAGACATCAGAGAGACCTCTGACAGTGGGAAACCTATCGTTGTATCAGCACCTCAAAGCTCACAGGCCATTGCTTACAAATCAATCGCACAGGAAGTACTGCGAAGAATCAAACAGGATGAATCACATAGATGACAATGAAAAGACTTTTACAAACTGTCTGGCCTCAAGTGTTTATCATGGAAGTTGATTCCTCTAGGATTTTTACCCACTGACTTCACAGATGCTGTAAATCACCTGATGGGGGTTTCATAAAGTTGTTCGTAAGTCATGAGCGATTTCACAAATGACTGGTGACCCTTTGTTCAGAACTAAATACACACCAATGAAAATTTGGTGCGCATATAATTTACCTTGAGAAAGGATCACCAGTCACTTGTAAATCATGAACAGCTTTAGAAAATACCCACCCGGGATGGTGTTTCATAAAGGTGCTCGTAAGTAATGAGCAACTTTACGAAAGACTGGTGACCCTTTCTTAAGCTTATTGGTATACACCTAATTTTCAGTGATGTTGATCTAGCATCTAAGAAAGGATCACCAGCAAAGTCACTTGTAACTTAAAGTAGAAATATATTGAAAATCGTAAAAATGGAGAATCATGTATCAAAATAAAGGAGAAAATAAGGAGAACACGATGGTGTACATCATTTATCATGGAGACCGATGAAACTCAGTTAATTGATAGTTTAAAGTTCTCTCCCTGAATGCTTCAAACACGCAGAATTACGTCCGCGAAATTGGGGATTTTTTATGACGTCACTGTCTGTACGAGAGGCGTGATTGGCTCTCCCACGTGAAGCTCCACTTGCATGCAAAACCTGTGAGGGTACGTTTTCTCCTCATTGTCACTGAATACTTCGATCCCGAAATAAAAGAAAACCCATAATTTTATCTAGATTTGGATTTTCAAATTGATGATTTTGAGATGAAGAGAATGATGATGAAGTGAACAACACAGTCAGTGACGTAGTTGGAGGTAAATTGGGGGAATTACGCCGATGATGATGAAAATTCAACTTGCAACACGATCACAAGTCATGTACATGCCGATTCGCTACCAATTCATGCAGCTGGAAGTGCTAGCTACACAGCGCGGGCCAAATTGAATTCATGAAAATGAATAACCACATCCAGACAGAGTCTATCATAAGAAGGAAAATAATGATATAACTGTACTTACAAACAAGTGAATAATCCGAACCTGAAGGCAAATCAACTCAACGAATAGCAGCAGACGATATGGCATATGCACCGACGATAAACTTCATGTGGCTGGGATAGATTGTCACTCGTTCTGTTAGATGTAACTTTTATCTCATTAATTTGACAAAATTACGAAACTCAGGGAATTATTTATCTATATAAAAATATAGTAACATCTCGTATCATTTTTTAAATTACGATAAAACCTTTTTTGAAGTAAAACGTTGAGGTAAACTAAAATTACATGTAAAAGATCATCCCCATCATATGTGATCGTAAACAAACCATCACAACAACACATGCCGTCATTGTTTGCTCACCTTGACTGAGAGAATAGATCTATGCACGTGTTGCACAGCTCTC